>NC_088883.1:33265282-33456753 GCF_032884065.1 Artemia franciscana
TCAATTCTTTTCCTTGAGAATCATCAATAGTTGGAATAAACCCTCTGAAGAAACTGTTACTGCTGAGTCTGTGGGCATCTTAAAACGAAGGCTGAATTCTGAGTGGTCCTCCATGGAGTATAAACTCAACTGGGAAGCTATGGACCAGTAGTGTCCACCTGGTCACTGAAGAATCCTGAATACAACTCAAACTGTCAACTCTGGAGCTCTACAAGGAGAAATCCTTAGATTACTCCGAGCTGCAATTTAAGGTAATAAAGGGGTTTGCAAAATATCCCTTACATCTTTTCTTCTTAACATGTTTAGTGACAGTGCTAATACAGAATGAGAAAGTTAACACTGTTTTTAAAAGTGTCAAGCAAAAAAAAAATACAATTTCACTACAAATGGTAAAACATATCTACAAAATTAACCTTAAGAACGCAGAAGAAAACAGATCTACAAATCCAGCCTTGATACATTAAAGAGCCTTAGCCCCAAATGTAGAGGCCAACATGATCCGATAATAATAAGTTATAGAAGATGCAAAAAAAAAAACAAATATTCACTTGTATATAGGTGGCTGTGGGTTCTTATGCTTTCCCAGAGGTTGATCTAAAGAACCATCTTCCTTGTCATGCAAAAATTAAATAAAAAACAAAAACATAGTTTTTTCACATTTTATGCCGTTCATCCTTCAGACTTTAAAGCACTAATTGCATCCTTAATTCTTGAGAAAAAAAAGTATACGAAACAGTAAGTAAAGAAGAAAAAACTAACTTAATTAATGTTGAATTTTATAAACAAATAAAATGAAGTTAAAAAAAAGTACTAGAAAAGGCAAAATTAACTGATGTCATGATTAAAAATAATGTACCTCCTAGATTCCTCATTAGAATTCCATCTTCCTCTACAACAAGTGACACATTTATGTTTTTGACCACTGTTTCTTCATCCATGATAGCTTCTCTCTATTGGAAGTAGTTATTGTATCTTTTAACTATATTTAATTTGTTTTTGTATCCTATAAAAGATCCAGATTTAGTAAAATATATATAGACTCTCATAGCATAGACAGTTTCACTGTATTTAAAATACAATAATGTCACCATTTGATTCCCTCCAAAAGTAGTTTCTTTATCATGTCAAAAGAAATACTTTTAATCTAAAAAAAGTCATATATGCACATATATATATATATATATATATATATATATATATATATATATATATATATATATATATATATATATATATACATATATATATATATATATATATATATATATATATATATATATATATATATATATATATATATATATATATATATATATATATATATATATATATATATATATATATATATATATATATATATATATATATATATATATATATATATATATATATATATATATATATATATATTGAACTTGCCATTCCAACCAAAAACAATACCCCAGCAAAAAAAAACTTAGAATAACCAAAAAGCATGAGTCTTGGTCCTAAAACTGCATTTTCATTCTGTCAAAATCCCCTATTCTCAAGACAGATCTGGTGGTTTGTAACTGCCACCCTCTGGTTTTGCCTGCATGCAACTATATGTCTTAGCACTATGGGGAACTTGAGAATATAAGTCACTTTTTCAAATTCAGAAACAATGAGATTTAGGGAAAAGTGTTTGCCCTGTAAAGCCAAATAACTTCAAATTGTATTTTATGAGGTTTGTACTGATGGTCATTATACTAGCACATTTTTACCTCTAAATAGGATTACAATCCTTTGCCAAATCAAGCCAAATCTGGCACATTATGGCCTTGGAGTCAATTTTTGATGGCTATTTTATTTTCCAAACAGGATAACTCAACTTTCCCCCATCAAAAGAAAGAGTAGTAGAATCTGATAATATTTCATGATCCTCTCTACTATATGTAAATATCTCACAAAATACTAGGGAAAAGAGTACATGAAGCCTCAACCTTCTCTAAGCCCCATACATCATAGAAGGACATCTATTATAACAATGAAACTTGTCCTGGCAATGTCAAATAAAAGTGGAACATATCTATTCATAACATTTCATGACTATAGAAGTCATGCAGGCTTCTTATGAGCAGACAGTTAAAATAAATTGTTCTTACCCGCCCTGAAAAATTATAACCAGACCTTACCTTTCCAAAACCCAACTGAGCAAAGTCAGGATATAGAAGGCATATTCTGAGAGAAATAAATTTGAACAAAAATTCATCAGCACAGGAAAATCTTAAACTTAGCTTAAAAACTTGAAGACCAAGTTAGTGTATGTGCAATAAAGCTTTATCTTCTTATATCTTATTAATCTACTACTCTGTCCTTCACTTCTATATGTTACTTTCCCAAGCATAACTACAACTCATATTAACATTAATCTATAAACTCCTAGAATTATTAAGCTTATAATTAAGCTTATTAAGCCTATAGATCTCTAGATTCTATAGGCTCCTTAGGTTTTGTATTAGTTTTGATTAGAAGAATTATATTGCTATTTTGAAAATATAAAAAGAATTAATCTAAAAAAAACATGTGAATCAGTCCAAAGATCACTGAAGTTTGATAAAAATAGGGAAAACTGCCATAAAGTAGAGCTTTTGAAACTATATCTACAGTAAAAATGAGGCCCAAGAAAAGTAGTTTAAGCCTAATACAATATATCCTGATTTATGGTAGTAAACATTTTCAAGAAAGATCTTTTTTTGCAAGGCAACCACTGGCAAGCTATGTCTTTGTGTTTTAACTGCTACTCAAACTTAATTCTGGGTTAAGGTTTGCCCCTGGGACTGCTCCTCTGAAACAACACAGACCAGTGTTTTTAGTAGCAAATGTTACAAGTACTTGAAATAAATTGTGTAATTTTGTCAAATTCCTGGGGGGAGGGGGAAAAGTTGGATCAAATTTTCCCAAATCAAATTAAAATGGCAGTGAAGACTGAGAAATGAGCCAAATAGCAACAAAAAAAGTAAATATTTGGCAGTTCATATAATTGACTTCCTAATAAAGTGAACATATCACTTGATGCCTTTTTTTATGTTCTTTACAAATATAATAATTGCTTTGGTAAAATTCTAGCTAATTGACTTTTTGCTATCTTGGAAAGGGCTTAGGTTAGGAAAATGAAACTTTCAGGAATGGGTCTACAGGCTAAAGTATGTCCCATGAAGGTATTTTGAAGTACCTACCTCCATTTCTTCTCCCTCTAGAGGGCCCTGACCTTTGATGACCTTTAATGATATGTGTGTTATAAAGGTGAAACCTTGCAAAATAGATCTTCTGCTTAACTGAAGTACAACAAGATCGTTTTCAGCTTCATACTTTGCTCAATCCTCTTTTGTTTGGTTTTAAAGATATGCAAATACATTTTCTAAATTTTGAAAAAAAAACATTGATACAGCTAGAAATTCTACTCAAATAACAGGAATTGTATTTTCAGAACCAAGGGCAGAGAAAAAGCAACTAGTAACTGAAAATTAAGGTAAAATGTTGTTTTGTAAGAATTCCAATAGGTATAGACCAGTCATATAGGCAAATTTCAGGGCCCTCTAGAGGGAGAAGTGGAGGTGGGTACTTTAAACTATCTTCCTGGGACATACTTTAGCCTGTAGACCCATCCCTGAAAGTTTCATTTTCCTAACCTAAACCCTTTCCAAGATAGCAAGAAGTCAATTAACTAGAATTTTACCATTGCTTCTATTGCAAATTCAAATTTAAGCACTTTTTTACCTAACCTAACCTAAATAAACAAACCTAACTAAAAATGATTTTGGCACTGAGAAAACATAGTATTATTTTGTTAAAAACAACCAAGAAAACAGCACTGAGAAAAAAGTTGTATTATTTTGTCAAAAACAACAGAGAACTTATACTTTAATTGAAAATTTGGTAAAATTCTAGTTAATTGACTTCTTGCTATCTTGGATAGGGTTTAGGTTAGGAAAATGAAACTTTCAGGGATTAGTCTACAGGCTAAAGTATGTCCTGGGAAGGCATTTTAAAGTACCCATCTCTACTCCTTCTTCCTCTAGAGGGCCCTGAAATGTGCCTACATAACAGGTCTATACCTATTGAAATTTTGACAAAACAACATTTTACCTTAATTTTCAGTTACTAGTTGCTTTTTCCCTTCCTTTAGTTCTGTAAATGCAATTCCTATTATTTGAGTAGAATTTTGAGCCATATCAATGGTTTTTTTTTTCAAAACTTAGGAAATGTATTTGCATATCTTTAAAACCTTATAAAATGAAATTGAGTGAAGTTATGAAGCTGAACAGGAAATGTATTTGCATATCTTTAAAACCTTATAAAATGGAATTGAGTGAAGTTATGAAGCTGAAAACAATTTTGTTGTACTTCAAATAAGCAGAAGATCTATTTTGCAAGGTTTCACTTTTATAACACACATATTTTTAAAGGTCAGGGCCCTCTAGAGGGAGAAGGAGTGGAGATAATTGCTTCAAAATACCTTCCTGGGAGATACTTTAGTTGGTACATTCATCCCTGAAAGTTTCATTTTCCTAACCTAAACCCTTTCTGAGATAGCAAGAAGTCAATTAAATAGAATTTTACCAAAAATTTGTCATTTTTAAGAACTCAGAAAGTGCTTAAATTTGAATTAGTGATAGGCCTAGAAGTAATCATTATATTCATAAAGAACATAAAAAAGTATCAAGTGGTATGTTCACTTTATTGGTAAGTCAATAATATGAACTGCAAAATATTTATCACAAAAAAGGTAAAGATAGGCTAAAGAAAATTGACCTGTTTCTGTGGATACTTGAATTATACAGGCTTGTCTTAGCTTTGACAAGATTTATGGAGAAACTTAATTTTGGATGGAGGGGGAGCAATGGTCTGAGGGGATACTGGGGTCTAGGAGGGGCAGTTGCTCCCCCCCCCAATGCCACTACACCCCTGCTTGAAATGCTAAAAGCTAATAGGCTATTTCAATAAGCTTTTATTTTAATAGGTTATTTCAATTTTCAAGTTTTGGGAAGTCACAATAAATGTTTCGGATTTTGTATCAACTTATCTCTTTTTTGTACTTTTTAGTATTTTTTTTTTCCTTGGTGGTTACTTTTTGTATTTCCCACAGAAATATGTTTTCTGGCTTACTTGGTACATGAAGTTCCAATATTTTGAGGAAATGAGCGTTGTTTAACACACTGTTGAAATTATACCATGAGGCACTTAAATATCTTAGGGCATTATTTTTTTAGTTGGTTGTAAGTTGAGCTATCTTTATGTAGCCTAGTAGGCCCATGCTAAATAAAAGTTTGCGGAATTTGATGGATCGTTTCAATTGAAATTACTTTGTATTATGATCTGACAGAAGCAAACAAAAAAAAGTTTGAATTCCTCGATTTGTGCCTAGATTTTAACAAATTTCAAATTATGTGATTAATTACAGAGACTCTACACGTTATCTTACATTCAATTTAAAAAGCATAATCAAATTTCCTGTGTTGCGTCGACAGATTTTGATAATCTGCGAAAAAGTGCCCTAATGCTGGCGAATTTTGTAAAAGGTCGGATACCACTTTTTCCTACTACTCACACAGAGCACGGATCTGCGGAGAACTGTTACCCCTGGTTCCCACTGCTGCGTCCATCCCGACATGACTTGTTTCTGGCGGAACAGACGCATGACAGAATAAGATGGAGGTTCACAAGGAAACGCAGACTTTTGCGTTGCTGTGACAAACTCTAGAACAGCCAAACATCAAAAATTAGCTTTTCAATCAGCTTCATGACTTTGTTTATGATTTTTTTTTTCAACGCATGCAATTTTTCGTATGAACTGGAACTATTCAACGAACCCGACTCTACCGTAAAACGGATGGTTTTGCATCGTTTGTCACACGATTTGTGTCCTTTGTCGCATGTCGCAGGATTTTGTGCAAAATCGCAGTAGTTGAAAGCAGGGGCTACAGACTGTGTTTTGCGGAAGAGCCCATGCGTTTCTTGCCACTCATCTTTGCGGTTTTTCGCAAGACACACGCATTAAAAAAATCTAACGCGTGTGGCTAATAAGAAAAAAAAATAAGGACAGTTGAAAGGCAGATTCCAAATTTTAAGTTTTATCAAATATTAAGCATTAGAGATCCTATTTAATTCAGCAGGCTTAAGAAAAAAACTAAAGAGAAACGAATTTGCCTGACAGGATGTGTAAATAGTATACTAACTGTCTTAACAACAAGATTAACAATAATAATTTATTTATCACCTACTTTACACAACACAGGTTAAGTGGCGTAAATACAAAAGAAAAATAACAAAAGAACAACAAGAAACAAAGTTAATCACATACAGGAAAAAGATGAATAAGGTGATAAAAACACCTTAGCCTATAAAGCGCTTCAATAGCTAGTTTGGAACAACATTTTCGAAAACACCAGTAATATCTGTCTCACAATACTTTTTAATCAGTTTTTTATTCCGGTAAGAACGAGGCAGATATTCATAGGCATATTCGAGGCAGAGGTTCATAAGAATACGCTTTAGATCACCGGTTTTACCGCTCTTCTCCTATAGTGTCCTTGCAAAAATCTTAGGGTATCTAAGCCTCAGCTAATCACTAATATCTTTGACAGCACGAGACCGGAGAGCATTCATAGAGTCGTAAACTGTTATGCCAAGCCAACGAAACGAATTAACACGGGGAATATTAAAACCATCCCATTATTGTGTTTCAGAACAATTATTACCGTTGAAAACAAGAAACTGGCAATTGTCAATATTTAGGTACAGGCTGATATCACGGAAAGCAGAATTAACTGACTTCACTGAACGGGCAAGACCATACTCAGTTTGACTAATCAGAAGAAGGTCTTCCGCATAAGCCAGATATGAGATATCAGATGGTCCCAGTAGGCGAGTAGTTGATATTTTTGATACACATCTTCAATTCTAGCATTGAAAATATGCAGAGAAAAAACTCCCCCTTTTCTTACTCCACAACGAATAGAGATATGACCAAAATAAGAATTATCTAATGACTTAAGGCGAAGATAAGAATGGGAGCACCAAAAACGAAGCATGTGAATTACCGACGGATTTACTCCTCTCTGGCATAGCACTGTCCATGCTTGAGTATGATAAACACTCTCAAATGCTTTAGACAAGTCTAGCGCTGCGAAATGAAGTGCGCGACGAGTACGATGGGCATCTTTTAACAAAGAGGTCAAAGCATGGTGAGCATGCTGATAGCCTAGCCCAGATCTAAAACTAAATTGATTATCATCATTTAGAGCAAGCTTAGTGATATAGGGTAGTAGGAGGTATTCAAAAAGCTTGCTCAGAGTACATGCTACCGTTACGGGCCTATAAGAACTGCAAGAAACCGGGTCTTTTCCTTTTTTAGAAGTTACGTGACATTACCGCATAAAAACGAATCGGGTACACACGAACTGCTAAAATACTTTTGAAAAAAAAGTTGGAGATGAGATACCAGTTCAAAAGAATTAGGAACAAGATTCGAAACACTAATCCCACCAAGATCCAAAATTTTGATTTTAAACCCTTAATACTTTTAACAATAAGCCGACTTTTCAACTGGAATCACATGTCTCTGACATAAATGTGACGGCAAATTTATTTCGAGGAAAGGTGAGAAACGCTTACGCACTGCATAGATTACTTTTGAAAATATTTTTGAATAATGTTCGATCCAAGATGGACGAAAGATAATATCACTAGACCTTGTATCCGGAAACTTGGCAGAATTTATCACTTTTCCCCACTCACTATTACTTTTCGGAAAAGTTTCACCGGATTAACGAACGCTGCGAAGATGGCACTTATATTAGAGTTTCGTCTTTTGTTTTAGACCGAACACAGTACCCCGGGAAGGTCGACCACTGGAGAAAAACTTTTATTGGGGGTCTCCAATTGCCTTCAAATGGCTCATAGTAACTCATAGACCATTTTAATTACCCTTATTTCATGACATTCTACCTTAATTCTGCCCCAGGATAGATGCATGATAGACTATCTATTAACAAAATAAATGACAATATTTTATACAATTCTGAAAAAGGTTGAAATAAAATCCGATTCCTTGATTTTGAATTAACAACATCAAGTAGTTGTGGGCATCAAGCCATGGCTAATTGTAAAAAAAGCCAAGCAAGAAGTCAATTAAATAGAATTTTGCCAAAAATTTGTCATTTTTAAGAACTCAGAAAGTGCTTAAATTTGAATTAGTGATAGGCCTAGAAGTAATCATTATATTCATAAAGAACATAAAAAAGTATCAAGTGGTATGTTCACTTTATTGGTAAGTCAATAATATGAACTGCAAAATATTTATCACAAAAAAGGTAAAGATAGGCTAAAGAAAATTGACCTGTTTCTGTGGATACTTGAATTATACAGGCTTGTCTTAGCTTTGACAAGATTTATGGAGAAACTTAATTTTGGATGGAGGGGGAGCAATGGTCTGAGGGGATACTGGGGTCTAGGAGGGGCAGTTGCTCCCCCCCCAATGCCATTACACCCCTGCTTGAAATGCTAAAAGCTAATAGGCTATTTCAATAAGCTTTTATTTTAATAGGTTATTTCAATTTTCAAGTTTTGGGAAGTCACAATGAATGTTTCGGATTTTGTATCAACTTATCTCTTTTTTGTACTTTTTAGTATTTTTTTCCTTGGTGGTTACTTTTTGTATTTCCCACAGAAATATGTTTTCTGGCTCACTTGGTACCTGAAGTTCCAATATTTTGAGGAAATGAGCGTTGTTTAACACACTGTTGAAATTTTACCATGAGGCACTTAAATATCTTAGGGCATTATTTTTTTAGTTGGTTGTAAGTTGAGCTATCTTTATGTAGCCTAGTAGGCCCATGCTAAATAAAAGTTTGCGGAATTTGATGGATCGTTTCAATTGAAATTACTTTGTATTATGATCTGACAGAAGCAAACAAAAAAAAGTTTGAATTCCTCGATTTGTGCCTAGATTTTAACAAATTTCAAATTATGTGATTAATTACAGAGACTCTACACGTTATCTTACATTCAATTTAAAAAGCATAATCAAACCTCCAGTGTTGCGTCGACAGATTTTGATAATCTGCGAAAAAGTGCCCTAATGCTGGCGAATTTTGTAAAAGGTCGGATACCACTTTTTCCTACTACTCACACAGAGCACGGATCTGCGGAGAACTGTTACTCCTGGTTCCCACTGCTGCGTCCATCCCGACATGACTTGTTTCTGGCGGAACAGACGCATGACAGAATAAGATGGAGGTTCACAAAGAAACGCAGACTTTTGCGTTGCTGTGACAAACTCTAGAACAGCCAAACATCAAAAATTAGCTTTTCAATCAGCTTCATGACTTTGTTTATGATTTTTTTTTCAACGCATGCAATTTTTCGTATGAACTGGAACTATTCAACGAACCCGACTCTACCGTAAAACGGATGGTTTTGCATCGTTTGTCACACGATTTGTGTCCTTTGTCGCATGTCGCAGGATTTTGTGCAAAATCGCAGTAGTTGAAAGCAGGGGCTTGGGACTGTGTTTTGCGGAAGAGCCCATGCGTTTCTTGCCACTCATCTTTGCGGTTTTTCGCAAGACACACGCGTTAAAAAAATCCAACGCGTGTGGCTAATAAGAAAAAAAAATAAGGACAGTTGAAAGGCAGATTCCAAATTTTAAGTTTTATCAAATATTAAGCATTAGAGATCCTATTTAATTCAGTAGGCTTAAGAAAAAAACTAAAGAGAAACGAATTTGCCTGACAGGATGTGTAAATAGTATACTAACTGTCTTAACAACAAGATTAACAATAATAATTTATTTATCACCTACTTAACAAAACACAGGTTAAGTGGCGTAAAAACAAAAGAAAAATAACAAAAGAACAACAAGAAACAAAGTTAATCACATACAGGAAAAAGATGAATAAGGTGATAAAAACACCTTAGCCTATAAAGCGCTTCAATAGCTAGTTTGGAACAACATTTTCGAAAACACCAGTAATATCTGTCTCACAATACTTTTTAATCAGTTTTTTATTCCGGTAAGAACGAGGCAGATATTCATAGGCATATTCGAGGCAGAGGTTCATAAGAATACGCTTTAGATCACCGGTTTTACCGCTCTTCTCCTATAGTGTCCTTGCAAAAATCTTAGGGTATCTAAGCCTCAGCTAATCACTAATATCTTTGACAGCACGAGACCGGAGAGCATTCATAGAGTCGTAAACTGTTATGGCAAGCCAACGAAACGAATTAACACGGGGAATATTAAAACCATCCCATTATTGTGTTTCAGAACAATTATTACCGTTGAAAACAAGAAACTGGCAATTGTCAATATTTAGGTACAGGCTGATATCACGGAAAGCAGAATTAACTGACTTCACTGAACGGGCAAGACCATACTCAGTTTGACTAATCAGAAGAAGGTCTTCCGCATAAGCCAGATATGAGATATCAGATGGTCCCAGTAGGCGAGTAGTTGATATTTTTGATACACATCTTCAATTCTAGCATTGAAAATATGCAGAGAAAAAACTCCCCCTTTTCTTACTCCACAACGAATAGAGATATGACCAAAATAAGAATTATCTAATGACTTAAGGCGAAGATAAGAATGGGAGCACCAAAAACGAAGCATGTGAATTACCGACGGATTTACTCCTCTCTGGCATAGCACTGTCCATGCTTGAGTATGATAAACACTCTCAAATGCTTTAGACAAGTCTAGCGCTGCGAAATGAAGTGCGCGACGAGTACGATGGGCATCTTTTAACAAAGAGGTCAAAGCATGGTGAGCATGCTGATAGCCTAGCCCAGATCTAAAACTAAATTGATTATCATTATTTAGAGCAAGCTTAGTGATATAAGGTAGTAGGAGGTATTCAAAAAGCTTGCTCAGAGTACATGCTACCGTTACGGGCCTATAAGAACTGCAAGAAACCGGGTCTTTTCCTTTTTTAGAAGTTACGTGACATTACCACATAAAAACGAATCGGGTACACACGAACTGCTAAAATACTTTTGAAAAAAAAGTTGGAGATGAGATACCAGTTCAAAAGAATTAGGAACAAGATTCGAAACACTAATCCCACCAAGATCCAAAATTTTGATTTTAAACCCTTAATACTTTTAACAATAAGCCGACTTTTCACCTGGAATCACATGTCTCTGACATAAATGTGACGGCAAATTTATTTCGAGCAAAGGTGAGAAACGCTTACGCACTGCATAGATTACTTTTGAAAATATTTTTGAATAATGTTCGATCCAAGATGGACGAAATATAATATCACTAGACCTTGTATCCGGAAACTTGGCAGAATTTATCACTTTTCCCCACTCACTATTACTTTTCGGAAAAGTTTCACCGGATTAACGAACGCTGCGAAGATGGCACTTATATTAGAGTTTCATCTTTTGTTTTAGACCGAACACACTACCTCGGGAAGGTCGACCACTGGAGAAAAACTTTTATTGGGGGTCTCCAATTGCCTTCAAATGGCTCATAGTAACTCATAGACTATTTTAATTACCCTTATTTCATGACATTCTACCTTAATTCTGCCCCAGGATAGATGCATGATAGACTATCTATTAACAAAATAAATGACAATATTTTATACAATTCTGAAAAAGGTTGAAATAAAATCCGATTCCTTGATTTTGAATTAACAACATCAAGTAGTTGTGGGCATCAAGCCATGGCTAATTGTAAAAAAAGCCAAGCAAGAAGTCAATTAAATAGAATTTTGCCAAAAATTTGTCATTTTTAAGAACTCAGAAAGTGCTTAAATTTGAATTAGTGATAGGCCTAGAAGTAATCATTATATTCATAAAGAACATAAAAAAGTATCAAGGGGTATGTTCACTTTATTGGTAAGTCAATAATATGAACTGCAAAATATTTATCACAAAAAAGGTAAAGATAGGCTAAAGAAAATTGACCTGTTTCTCTGGATACTTGAATTATACAGGCTTGTCTTAGCTTTGACAAGATTTATGGAGAAACTTAATTTTGGATGGAGGGGGAGCAATGGTCTGAGGGGATACTGGGGTCTAGGAGGGGCAGTTGCTCCCCCCCCCCAATGCCATTACACCCCTGCTTGAAATGCTAAAAGCTAATAGGCTATTTCAATAAGCTTTTATTTTAATAGGTTATTTCAATTTTCAAGTTTTGGGAAGTCACAATAAATGTTTCGGATTTTGTATCAACTTATCTCTTTTTTGTACTTTTTAGTATTTTTTTTTTCCTTGGTGGTTACTTTTTGTATTTCCCACAGAAATATGTTTTCTGGCTTACTTGGTACCTGAAGTTCCAATATTTTGAGGAAATGAGCGTTGTTTAACACACTGTTGAAATTTTACCATGAGGCACTTAAATATCTTAGGGCATTATTTTTTTAGTTGGTTGTAAGTTGAGCTATCTTTATGTAGCCTAGTAGGCCCATGCTAAATAAAAAGTTTGCGGAATTTGATAGATCGTTTCAATTGAAATTACTTTGTATTATGATCTGACAGAAGCAAACAAAAAAAAGTTTGAATTCCTCGATTTGTGCCTAGATTTTAACAAATTTCAAATTATGTGATTAATTACAGAGACTCTACACGTTATCTTACATTCAATTTAAAAAGCATAATCAAACCTCCAGTGTTGCATCGACAGATTTTGATAATCTGCGAAAAAGTGCCCTAATGCTGGCGAATTTTGTAAAAGGTCGGATACCACTTTTTCCTACTACTCACACAGAGCACGGATCTGCGGAGAACTGTTACCCCTGGTTCCCACTGCTGCGTCCATCTCGACATGACTTTTTTCTGGCGGAACAGACGCATGACAGAATAAGATGGAGGTTCACAAAGAAACGCAGACTTTTGCGTTGCTCTGACAAACTCTAGAACAGCCAAACAGCAAAAATTAGCTTTTAAATCAGCTTCATGACTTTGTTTATGATTTTTTTTTCAACGCATGCAATTTTTTGTATGAACTGGAACTATTCAACGCACCCGACTCTACCGTAAAACGGATGGTTTTGCATCGTTTGTCACACGATTTGTGTCCTTTGTCGCATGTCGCAGGATTTTGTGCAAAATCGCAGTAGTTGAAAGCAGGGGCTTGGGACTGTGTTTTGCGGAAGAGCCCATGCGTTTCTTGCCACTCATCTTTGCGGTTTTTCGCAAGACACACGCATTAAAAAAATCCAACGCGTGTGGCTAAAACGCTTACATTATTGTGTAAGAAAAAAACAAAATAAGGACAGTTGAAAGGCAGATTCCAAATTTTAAGTTTTATCAAATATTAAGCATTAGAGATCCTATTTAATTCAGTAGGCTTAAGAAAAAAACTAAAGAGAAACGAATTTGCCTGACAGGATGTGTAAATAGTATACTAACTGTCTTAACAACAAGATTAACAATAATAATTTATTTATCACCTACTTAACAAAACACAGGTTAAGTGGCGTAAAAACAAAAGAAAAATAACAAAAGAACAACAAGAAACAAAGTTAATCACATACAGGAAAAAGATGAATAAGGTGATAAAAACACCTTAGCCTATAAAGCGCTTCAATAGCTAGTTTGGAACAACATTTTCGAAAACACCAGTAATATCTGTCTCACAATACTTTTTAATCAGTTTTTTATTCCGGTAAGAACGAGGCAGATATTCATAGGCATATTCGAGGCAGAGGTTCATAAGAATACGCTTTAGATCACCGGTTTTACCGCTCTTCTCCTATAGTGTCCTTGCAAAAATCTTAGGGTATCTAAGCCTCAGCTAATCACTAATATCTTTGACAGCACGAGACCGGAGAGCATTCATAGAGTCGTAAACTGTTATGGCAAGCCAACGAAACGAATTAACACGGGGAATATTAAAACCATCCCAGTATTGTGTTTCAGAACAATTATTACCGTTGAAAACAAGAAACTGGCAATTGTCAATATTTAGGTACAGACTGATATCACGGAATGCAGAATTAACTGACATCACTGAACGGGCGAGACCATACTCAGTTTGACTAATCAGAAGAAGGTATTCCGCATAAGCCAGATATGAGATATCAGATGGTCCCAGTAGGCGAGTAGTTGATATTTTTGATACACATCTTCAATTCTAGCATTGAAAATATGCAGAGAAAAAACTCCCCCTTTTCTTACTCCACAACGAATAGAGATATGACCAAAATAAGAATTATCTAATGACTTAAGGCGAAGATAAGAATGGGAGCACCAAAAACGAAGCATGTGAATTACCGACGGATTTACTCCTCTCTGGCATAGCACTGTCCATGCTTGAGTATGATAAACACTCTCAAATGCTTTAGACAAGTCTAGCGCTGCGAAATGAAGTGCGCGACGAGTACGATGGGCATCTTTTAACAAAGAGGTCAAAGCATGGTGAGCATGCTGATAGCCTAGCCCAGATCTAAAACTAAATTGATTATCATTATTTAGAGCAAGCTTAGTGATATAAGGTAGTAGGAGGTATTCAAAAAGCTTGCTCAGAGTACATGCTACCGTTACGGGCCTATAAGAACTGCAAGAAACCGGGTCTTTTCCTTTTTTAGAAGTTACGTGACATTACCACATAAAAACGAATCGGGTACACACGAACTGCTAAAACACTTTTGAAAAAAAAGTTGGAGATGAGATACCAGTTCAAAAGAATTAGGAACAAGATTCGAAACACTAATCCCACCAAGATCCAAAATTTTGATTTTAAACCCTTAATACTTTTAACAATAAGCCGACTTTTCACCTGGAATCACATGTCTCTGACATAAATGTGACGGCAAATTTATTTCGAGCAAAGGTGAGAAACGCTTACGCACTGCATAGATTACTTTTGAAAATATTTTTGAATAATGTTCGATCCAAGATGGACGAGATATAATATCACTAAACCTTGTATCCGGAAACTTGGCAGAATTTATCACTTTTCCCCACTCACTATTACTTTTCGGAAAAGTTTCACCGGATTAACGAACGCTGCGAAGATGGCACTTATATTAGAGTTTCATCTTTTGTTTTAGACCGAACACACTACCTCGGGAAGGTCGACCACTGGAGAAAAACTTTTATTGGGGGTCTCCAATTGCCTTCAAATGGCTCATAGTAACTCATAGACTATTTTAATTACCCTTATTTCATGACATTCTACCTTAATTCTGCCCCAGGATAGATGCATGATAGACTATCTATTAACAAAATAAATGACAATATTTTATACAATTCTGAAAAAAGTTGAAATAAAATCCGATTCCTTGATTTTGAATCAACATCAAGTAGTTGTGGCCATCAAGCCATGGCTAATTGTAAAAAAGCCAAGACAGATAGTTCGAGTGAGTGATAGACGAATCTGACATAAGCCCTTTTTAAGATTGTATAAAAATGATGTCATTTTATTTGTTTATAGATAAACCTATCTATCAATCATCCATGCGTCTCTCCTAGTTTTACCTCTCACTCAGACTATCTGTATTGGCTTTTTCTCCAAACTTTTAACTTTTTTTCTCTTAAATATTTATTCTCAGTCCACCAACTTGATTTTAATTCAAATTCAAATTGATTGTTAAAAAAAGTGACAAGAGTACCTTTAATCTAACACCACTGTCATTATGAAGCTCTTCAATGCATATATAATAGCTAACCCTTTTTTTTAAAGAGTCCTTTTTTTATTATAAACCCCATGTCTATGGTTTTTAATTGATAACTCGACTATTAAAAACCGAAAAATTCCACCGCTAATCAGAACAAGCAGTCCGAACCCCAAATCCATCACTATGTTAAGGAGTGTGCTCCCCACCTGAATCTGCCACTGGGAGGGATAACATATTTTTAGCCCATTTCCGAGGAACTAAACCCCTGCCTTCTCATGACGAAACAAACAAATAGAAAAACCATATGAAATCCATTTGATCCAAAAGCAATTCTTGAAGGTATTGATACAATCACACATCAAAGTTAAACAAGCAACACTTGTCCATCAAAAATCTATCAATAATTTACATTATATACGATTCTGACCCAGGTGCTATGGGGGTAAGATTATCCCCTGAGGCCTGTTTATAAAAGCTTTTGACGGAATATTTTTGGGGATGGCGGGGGCCCAGGTAGCAAAAGATGCAGGAGGAGGTGGGCTGGTTACTCTCGAATCACTTTTTAACTTTTTAAAGTGTGCTAGAGAATTCAAATTCCAACCAAATAAGCTCAATTTGAAATTTCTACGATTACCCTTTTCATACACAGTCACCTGGGATAAGAATAATAACATTTGGAAAGCTTACGAATCTTTTCGTAAGAGGCGGGCCTGTGCTCATTCTAACGAAGACATTTTTACATTTTAGTAATATTATGTAATATTATAAAATAGTAATATTTTAGTAATATTATTACATCAATCAAGAATTTCTTCTCATAATGTTTTGAATTGTTAGTAAATCTTAATAACAATTGTTACTAAAAACATTCTGTTAGCACACAAAAATTGTAATGGTCAATGATTCATAAATAACTTTAGTTAGAGCGGCATAGGTGTTTATTAGTATGCTATGTTTCCATGTAACGGAAATTTAATCAACTAATGAAAATGCAACGAAGCTTATTTTGGTTCATACAGCACATAAAAGTGAGGCCTTCAAATGGTATATTTGCTTTTCTTTTTGTCCGTAGTGCCAAATGGAAACAAGATATTACATTTTGATCAGCTCAGACTATTTTAATTTGGGAACTTACAATTGATGTTCGTTAATGACTCATAGTGCAAATCACATTTGCGCAAAAACTTGAGATAAACTTAAAAAGTTGATAACAGAATTATAGTTTTTGGATGGAGAACTCGATAAATTTTACTGTAAACACTTGAAAAGATTTCAGATTAGTGGTCAAGCTCCTCAAAAGTAAATACAATAAAATTCAGAAGACTATTTTAAGATTTTTTTAATTAATTACATTTATCATTCCTAAAATTGCTTCGTTCCACTTTTGTTCCTCACCCAGGTGCTATGGGGGTAAGATTATCCCCTGAGGCCTGTTTATAAAAGCTTTTGACGGAATATTTTTGGGGATTGCGGGGGCCCAGGTAGCAAAAGATGGACCCTCACCCTATTTTACAAATATATAGCCAAAATTATAAATAACCCATAAGTTTTCATAGGCCAGCTCTTTTTTTCAAAGTTATTTAAGGGCAAACAAGCAACGTCAACGGTAATAAGCAGCAGTAGAATTCAAAGGGTATCTATGATTTGGGCTTTATCTTTGCACATTAGAGGCATTTGAAAAGAATAAAGTGATATTCTTTTAGGAATGATGTAAATATTATCGAATTTTTTTAAATGCAGTTTTCAAGATTTTACTGATTCCTTGTGATGGGGCAACCAATGAACTAGAACCCTTATAGATAGTTTTCTTTTTCAACTGTACATGGTGATTTTCATAATTTATAATTTACTTTACTAATTCCTATGAATTTCTTAAATTCCTAAGAGATATTAGCCTTTTCTTCAGTTAAATAAAAAAACAAGTTTTTTTTAGCTGAAAGTAAGGAGCGACATTAAAGCTTAAAATGAACAGAAATTACTTCGTATATGAAAGGGGCTGCTTCCTCATCTATGCCTCGCTCTTTACGCTAAAGTTTGACTCTTTCTCTTAACTCTACTTTTTAAAACAGTAAAAAACTTTAGCGTAAAGAGCGGGGCGTTGATGAGGAAGCACCCCCTTTCATATACGAAGTAATTTCTGTTCGTTTTAAGTTTTAATGTCGCTACTTACTTTCAGCTAAAAAAAAACTTGTTTTTTTAATTTAATTTCTGGACGTTTTTGAATTAATGCATGTTTTGATCTTGGTTCTCCACACATAAATAATTAAAACAAAATTTGAATATTAATTAATTTGAATTAATCGGAATATTTTGTGAAAAAAGAAGTGAAGGAGGAGGCCTAGTTGCCCTCCAAGTTTTTGATTACTGAAAAAAGCAACTAGAACTTTTAATTTTTTACAAACGTTTTCATTGGTAAAAAATATACGTAACTTACAAATTAACTTGCGTAACGAACTTCTATATTCGTATGTTTTTATTACGTATATGAGGGGGGACAACCATCGTCGATACCTCGCTCTTTACACTAAAGCTTAGATTGGGTCCCAATTCCTTAAGAATGACCTCTGAATCACAAAGGCCGTAGAATAAATAGTTGAAATTACTAAAAATACTTTAGCGGAAAGAGTGAGGTATAACGAGGAGGTAAACCCCTCATATGCGTAATAATTTTTGTTCATTTTAAGTTTTAATGCTGTTCCTTACTTTCATTAAAAAACTTTTCATATTTATTTTTTCATTGTTTTTTCAAATAAAGCTAGAAAATCCTGCGCCCCCTTCATTGAAATTCTCTTTTACCATGAGAAGTCTCTCCATGGATATATTCTCCCACGTAACCCCACCCCCCTGAACTCTCCCCCATAAACCAAAAAAAATCCCCCTGAAAACGTCTGTACACTTCCCAGTAACCATTACTAAATGTAAACACAGGTCAAAGTTTTCAACTTGCAGCCCTTCCCACGGGGACTGCGGGGGTGTAAGTCGTCCCTAAAGACATAGTTATTAGGTTTTTCGACTATGGTGAATAAAATGGCCATCTCAGAATTTTTATTTGTTGACTTTGGGGAAAAATGAGCCTTGGAGGGGGCCTAGGTGCCTCCAATTTTTTAGTCACTTAAAAAAGACACTAGAACTTTTAATTTCCGTTAGAATGAGCCTTCTCGCAAGATTCTAGGACCACTCAGTCGATACGACCACCCCTGGGAAAAAAAACAACAAAAAACAAAAAAACAAGAAAACAAATAAACACGCATCCGTGATCTTTCTTCTGGCAAAAAATGCGAAATTCCAAATTTTTGTAGATAGGAGCTTGAAGCTTCTACAACAAGGTTTTCTGATACGCTGAATTTGATGGTGTGATTTTTGTTAAGATTGTATGACTTTTAGGGGGTGTTTCCCCCTATTTTCTAAACTGAGGCAAATTTTCTCAGGCTCGTAATTTTTGATGGGTATAACTGATCTGGATGAAACTTGTATATTTAAAATCAGCATTAAAATGCGATTCTTTTGATGTAACTATTGGTATCAAAATTTTTAGAGTTTCGATTAATATTCCATTTTTTAGAGTTTCAGTTACTATTGAGCCGGGTCGCTCCCTACTACAGTTCGTTACCACGAACTGTTTGAAACCTTGTAAGTTTGTCAGTGGGAAGGCCTTTGATTGGCTGAATGTGATTTCATATGATGGTTTGAATTAGCCAGAGTCCGATTTTTTTGTATCTAATTTATTGTCGCTAGCTAGCGTGTAAGCCAATCTATTTCAAATGTTTTGCCATGATTATGCATTTCACTGTTTTCATCATTCTGGCTTTCGTTTTTGTTGGTAGCTTCGTACTTGTTTTGTTCTAAATTAAACCAAGGAAGCTATAAACCAAAATGTCATCTCCTAGTGCTACTAAACGAAGAATGGATACGGATGTGATCAAGTTGTAAGCCAAAAAGTCTAGGCTGAATGTTAAATTATTCTCGCATTGGAAAGGCATAGGCTAGCTGAGACCCATTATCTGGGTATATCTTGGGGTAAAATTCTAGTTAATTGACTTCTTGCTCTCTCGGAAAGGGTTCAGATTAGGAATGAAACTTTCAGGGATGCGTCTACAGGTTAAAGTATGTCCCGTGAAGGTATTTTAAAGTACCCATCTCCACTCCTTCTCCCTCTAGAGGCCCCTGAAATTTGCCTACATGACAGGTCTATACCCATTGAAATTTTGACAAAACAACATTTTATTTTCAGATACTAGTTGCTTTTTCTCTGCTTTTAGTTCTGAAAATGTAATTCCTGTTATTTGAGTAGAATTTTGAGCCATATCAATGTTTTTTTAAAATTTAGGAAATGTATTTGCATACATTTTGCCATCCTGGCGAAGTGGTTTGGTGTGCTATCTAGAGAAGACGCATTTAATGGAGCAGCTTTTGAATCATTATCTGTTTTTACAAACTTATTTGATCAGGATTAACTTTTTGTGATTCTTTATAGCCAGAGCTGTCCTGGCCAAGTGGACTGGTGAGCTGGATTCAGGATCCTTTGTCTGAGAGGAAACAGGTTAAAATCCCAGTGTACACAATTCTTGAGTTTGGGATGAGGGTCAGTGGCATGACTCTCTGTAAGCTTAGCCAGAGTTGACCCAGCTCTAAATGGGTACCTGGAGAAATCTGGGGAAGGTAAACAGGAAGGGTGTGTGAAAGCACAGGATGGTTGGCCCCCAGTCCCCCATTGCACTTCCTGGCTGAAGGGTCAAGAAATGGAGATCAGCACCACAGGGACTGTAATGTCTAATGCTGCATTCTTTACCTTTTTATTTGCATATCTTTTAAACCTTATAAAATGGAATTGAGCAAAGTTATGAAGCTGAAAACAATTTTGTTATACTTCAATTAAGCAGAAGATCTATTTTTCAAGGTTTCACTTTTATAACACACATATTTTTAAAGGTCAGGGCCCTCTAGAGGGATAAGGAGTGAAGGTAGTTGCTTCAAAATACCTTCCTTGGACATACTTTTGTCTGTAGATTCATCCCTGAAAGTTTCATTTTCCTAACCTAAACCCTTTCCAAGATAGCAAGAAGTCAATTAACTAGAACAGTCAATTAACATTAATTAACTTAACTCAGGCCTACTTCATAGTAGCCTATGCAGAATAATGTTAGTTAACACATTTTGCATGCAGTCTTCCTATACTTTACCTTTTACCATCCCTAATATGCCACTATATAGCCTGAGTTACATATTTCTTATCTAGCCTATTCTCAGAATGCATCTTGGTAAGTGTTTAGTTTTGTCACAACTCACAAGTACTCTAAACTGGAAACTATGCTGCAAAGCAGACCCTCCTCCTCTGTGGGACAAACTAAAAATGTGTAAAGTGGGCATGGTTTTGAACCTAAGGGAAATGTTAGGGTTGTACAATATGAATGAAATTGTATTTTAAATACTATTTCCAGTCATCACTGGTAATTTCTGTTTAGTAGCCTAGTAAGTCAAAAGATAATTACAAAACTCATGTATCCATTAATGGTAATTATCCACTCTCATTTGCAAACAAAACAAATGTCCATTTTTCCTTATAGGTAACATTACCTATACAGTTATATGCAGCCTATACAGAAATAGTATTTAAAATATAATTTAACTCGTATTGCACTACCCCTACATTTCCCTTGGCTTTGAAACCCTGCCCACTTTACACATTTTTAGTTTGTTGAAGGGGATATTAGAAAACTAAAAACTGGATTTTAGAAAGCTAAAAAATGGATGGGCTTCTAGAATTAGCATTTCTAAGTGCTCTAAACTAAACATTTACCTGCATCTCAGTTGTTTCAA
This sequence comes from Artemia franciscana, assembly GCF_032884065.1. NCBI lineage: Eukaryota > Metazoa > Arthropoda > Branchiopoda > Anostraca > Artemiidae > Artemia > Artemia franciscana. Next base: position 33,286,696 of record NC_088883.1, read on the forward strand.
CCTGTGTCCCCCTTAAAAGCTAGATAGGGCCTTAGCCCTAGGCAATATACAAAGTTTGTCAATTTTTGTGGGTTTGCATTATTTTTCATGCCTATGTCTCATTAATAGGCTATTTGGCTCATAATGCCAAATAAAAGCATCATAAAGAATGCATAGCCTAATGAGTAGGTTTGTGTATAGCCTTAGACAGCCTCATTAACGGGGCAGCTGGAATGCATTTGCAACACTAACCTAGCAAAAGAATATTTAGAATGTGTTATATTATGTTGAGGAGAAGAGGCCATTTTTCAACCAATAGGCTAGGTTTTTATACACAGGGTTAAAAACACCTGGCATTCAAGCATGAATCTATGAAAACTTTGGGAATAAAGATAAATATATGTATTGCTAAGATCAGTAGGCTCTTATATGTCTGGAATAGCCCCACCCATGTGGCTAAAGCAGATGGCATAGAAGCCAATCTGAATAGGCAACATATCTGAATGTTTCAGCTATTTATTCAAACAGTAATGTTTAAAATACAAAATAACTAGAATTTTGCCAATGTAAAATATATACAAACACTTCGCATTACAGGTAGAATGGTCACTCCCAAATACTGGTCCTCTCTCTTTTCCGCCTGTGACAGGGGGCAGATCTAGAGAAAAATCTTGGGGAGGCCTAATGTGACAACTGCACTAATGAGCAAAATCTTGGGGGAGGGGCAATTGACAAAATAATTGTGAAAAAAGAGCAAAAACGAGAAAAAAAGAGATATGGTACCAAAAAAATGTGGGCCCATGCTCCCCTCTGGATCCTTCAGTGACCTGTGAAGATGTATCTGTTTTGTGTTTGGTGTGATTTAGTCTGTTGGTTTTCCTCAGCTTGATAAACTTGCTCTGGAAAAATAATTTTTTGCCATTTCTGCACTGATAATTCACTAGAGCATATTCATTCTTAGTTTATTCAATTTTTCCTTTAATAAAAAAGGAAGTTTTTACTTTTTTATAACAAAGAATACCAAAACTTAAACTTCAAAACTATATTCAATGAGTTTATTTTGTGAGTCACTGCCAATGTAAAATTACCAATTAGAGTCTTCAGTTCCATCAAGACACTCTTCTTTGTCCTTGCTACTAGTCATTTCTTCTTATTTATGATGTGTGTTTGCTGTCTTTTTATGTGCTTGGAGCTTTGGCTTCTTTAAAATTTCCCGAGTTTGTGCTTCAAACTCTTTTTTTTTTTGGGGGGGGGATGAGTATCTGTAAGGATTATGGTCTTGCCATGTTTTCTAGCACCCCTCCTCCAACTGGCATACATCAGTAAATTGTAGGCATGGTTTCACTGTTTGGGGTTGCTGAAATAGCTGTTTTCTCATGAGCTGCTGGTCTTATAGCCTGCAGTTCCTCTGCTGGTTTAGCTTTGTCAAGCCTAGATGCTGAGAGGAAACTGGACTGAGAAAATATATTTGGATCAAACAGCCATATGCATGTCTTAACCAACCTCATGATTACGTTCTGAGGACTCTTTTGAATAAATGGTGCTTTTGAAAGTTCTGTGAAATCATGCACAAATATTGTTTGACCAGGATTTTGTTGGAGCCAAGAATTGTAACACTCTTTGGCTTTATACAGCTATAAAACATACATGTTCTAGTGAGAAGGTGGATACATTTTTGCTTGCAAAGATTGATGGTTTGAATTGAAACATGACATCCATGATTGTTGCTAGAAGCAACAATAGGAGAGGATTTTCTGAAGTCACATTTACTTGCTTCTGAAAATTTTGTATAGAAAAGTAATAATTGTCTGCTTTCATCCAACCACCTGAATAAGCAACACCAATGTATCTGGGGGGGGGGCTGTCTCAAAATATTCTTTCAGGGGCTCTAACATGAGGAAAGACACACTTGGGGAATCGTCTTTTCTCTTGCACTTACAAAACACCAATAGTTGACATTCTTGTCTCTTTTGGCTGATGCAGTTTGTTGAACTTGTTTATTCCTTTCTTGATTGCAATACATAGAACATGTACAGAGAGAGAAAGTCCAGTTTCATCAAAATTCCAAATGGTCAAAATTGATGGCAAACATAAAGTGTAAAGCAGCTTATCCAGATGTATTTAAGCATATATTATAACAAAGAAACCTTGAACACAACCTGAAAAAACCACAACTATAAGAAAAAGCATAACAAATAAAGAAAATAAGCAACAAAACGCATATTAGATATTACATCTTTCTTATTTTCACAAGAAAAACAGAAAAGCCCTTTCACAACATCTTGCACCAAGGTAGGTTATCTTAATTCATAGGTCCATTAGTTCTGGCTGTCTTTTGTCTTCCAGTTGTAATTCTTATGATGCAACCATGGCCAGCATCATGTTCTGGCCTAGTGTTAGAAATCTCTGGCTAAGAGAGGTTGGAACTGGCATCTGTTGAAGGCCTGCTGGCTGGTCTGGTGGGGATGGCAGTAGTGCTGGACAAGGGGTCTTTGAGTCTGTGTTTAAAATCTCTGGGTCTACTTCTGAAATTTCAGCATTGTAATGATCAAGATAAGCAATTCATTTAACCCAGGCATCTACAAGAAAAAAACAATATGTAAAGGCAAGCATAGCACATGCAGCAACATACAAGAAAGTGCAAGCAAGCATTCATAATTAATTACTATATTATAAATCATTACATCTTCCTTCTTTTCATAAAAAAACATGATTCCTGGATTTACCAATAATGGACCATACCATCATATAACAAGGTATCACTGAATTGGTACATAGCAGGAGAAGACACTGGGCTCACTTCTCTACTGTGTACTCTTACACATATCTACTTGTACCCTTGTACTACTTGTACACACATACCCTTACTTGTCACACAGAGAGGTATCACTTACACTCTATAAATCTCAAGAAGGCACTAGGCTTTTACGCCATTACAGTGTGACCACCAACCTCCTGTGTCTTGGTGGTGTTTCCTTGGTGGTTTGAGAGATGTACTCTATTTTGTCTGATGATGGATCCATCCTCTGTCTCAACTACATAGGATTGAGGAGACACATATTGGGCAATTATTCTTGCTGTGCTCCACTTCCCACCTGGTGTCTTCTGCACATAAACTGATTGCCCCGGTTCTACTGGTGGCAACAATCTAGAAGCCATGTTGTAGTGATCCTTCTGTTGTTTTTGAAGGAGCATATGTTTCTCCATGAACTTACATGTGCTAACCACTTTCTTTTTTAAATGGCCAGAGGTACATGGTAGAAGGGACTTCAGTTGACAACTCATTAAAAGTTGAGATGGCAAGGCTAACCTATCCACAGGTGTGTTTCTGTATTTGAGCAGACCTAAATATGGGTCTTCATTATTTTCTGATGCCTTAGTCATGAGATTCTTTGCTGTTCTGACTGTTCTTTTCATAAACCATTGGACTGGGGATATATTGGGCTTGATGTTTTGTGAGTGAATCCCCATGTCTTTGCAGATTCTTGGAATTCTGCTGTGGAATACTGAGTGCCATTGTCAGAGATGAGAATAGATGGAATGCCATACCTGGCAAAGTGGGCTTTGAGTTTAGAGATGACTGTAATAATCAACTGTCATGAGATAGTCATTACTGTTTAGTGTGAACAGGTCAGATGTGACTTTTAGCCATGGAAGAGCCAGTATTGCGTGATTGATCATAGGCTCCTTTGGTTTGATGTCATATTTCTGGAACAAGTTTGACAACTGTGGACATATCCCTCAATGTCTGCATTTATGCCTGGCCTGTAGACTAGCATTCTAGCTCGTTATTTTGTTTTTCTGCTCCAAGATCTGTAACATGGAGCTGCTTCAAGATGTCTAGCTGCAACGCCTTTGGTATTACCAGTCTCTTCCCTTTGAATATGATTCCTTCATTAGTTGACAGTACATGTTGGATGTTCCAGAACAGATGTGCCTCTGAATGGCATGTTTTTTTGCACTTTGGCCATCCTTTGTGGATGGTTTTCAACGGGACCCTCAGTTGACTGTCTTTGGCAGTTTCTTCCTGAATTCGTGCAATTTTCTTATTACTTATAGTTTAGTGTCTTTAAATCTCATGTACATAAACATCTATCTCTGTCTCCAGTTTCTTGTTGATATCTGGGAGATGCAGATGGGAGAGAGCATTGGCAACTGCTATTTCTGAACCTGGTTAGAACTGCAGCTGGTAATCGTATGGTTGAAGCTGTAACATTAGCCTTTGTACCCTCAGGGGGGCCTTATGGATAGGGTTTAAGACAATCGTTTCAAGAGGGTGGTGGTCAGTGATTGCATTCACGTGCCTTCCGTACAAGTAGTGATGGAAGTGCTTGAATCCATATACTATGGCACACAACTCCTTTTCAAGTTGAGAGTACTTCTGCTCAGTTTTGCTGAGTGTGTGGGATGCATAGGCCACTACCTCTCCATCAGAACAGAGATGTGCTCCCAAGGCATGACTGGAAGCATCAAACTTCAATTCCACATTTAGGCTTTTGTAGTTGAAGAAGGAGATGCTTGTTAGGATAGACTCTTTAAGTCCTATCAGAGTGTTGTCATTTTCTTGGCTCCACAAGAATGGCTTGGATTTGAGTATGTCTTGAAGGATTTTGTTTCTGGTAGAAAGGTCTGGTATATATTTTGCTAGGTAATTCACCATTCCCAGGAGCATAAGTAGCTCTTCACAACACTGAGGTCTTGGCATTTCTTTGATTGCTCTTAGTTTTTCTGGGTCTGGCTTCATGCCATCTTTACCAACTATATGGCCAAAATAACATATACTGCTTGCACTGAAACTGCATTTGTCTTTGTTGAATTTCATGCCTTTCTTTAGTGCTCTTTCTGTGACTGCTTTCAATCTTCTGTCATGTTCTTCTTGATTTGATCCATACAGAAGAATATCATCAATAATGATGGCTACGCCTTCCAGCCCTTCAAAGGCTTCTTCCATATGATGCTGGAATTCATCTTGCACTGAAAAGGGCATTCTCTTGAAACGATAGTGCCCATATATTGGGCTGAATGTTGTCATCTTAGATGCAGTTTGGAGAGGACTAATGACCAATAACCCAACCTGGCATCCATATTGCTGAAAACAGTTGCCCCATGCAGCTTGGCTGTGACATCTTCTAGAGTAAGTATGGGGTAGTAAGGGTGCTTTATGCATTTGTTGAGGTCTACTGGATCTATACATAATCATCAACTATGCTAGTTTGTTCAGAGTTAATATTCAGTACCAGTTTGATGAGGTTCAAGTCTATGCTGGATCAATACCCCACAATAGGAGTAGAAGCTGAATCAACCACATAGAATTTGTGAGACCCTTTAGTATGCTGTTTATGGCTACAGGGAAGGTCGCAAGTGCCAATGACACGGATTTGGACTCTACAGTAGCTGGTCAATCATTGGTTTGTTGGTAAGAGATCTGGCTTTGGGTCAAGCTTGTTGAAGATGTTCTTGGGAATGACATTGGCTTGGGCTCCTGTGTCAATTTTAAAGCTGACTAACAGTTGGTTGTTGAACTTTCATGGAACAAGGGCTTCATCTTCGCCACTATCTCTCTTGATGGCATATAAGAAGACTGTATCTTCATCATCCATTCCTGCTTCAGCTGAGTCTGTTTTTTCATCAATGGTACTAACATTCTTGTTATTACAACCAACTTTTGCAAAATGATTTGGTTTTTTGCAATGAGTGCAGATTTTCCCTTTTGCTGGGCATGAATGATTTGCTGAATATGGCCACAAAAACAGCATTCTCTACTCTTGGGGTTATTTGTAGAAGATTTCGGAGTTTAGCTACTGTTCCAGATGGTACCCCATGTGATAGCATCCACTTCTGGCTTAATGGGCATTGCTTTACCCTCACAAAATGATTTCAACTGAGCTTGGTCGTTTCGTGGGTTCTACATCTAAACACTGCACTCTCTAAGGTTAATTAGTCCCCTTCTGCCAACAGCTTCTCTTGAATGGCTTGATTTCTGATTCCACACACAATGCGGTCACGTATCATCTGATCTTTTTCTGTGTAAAGACATGGCTTGGCTAATATTTTTAATTCTGTAATGTATCTTTCAATACATTTGATTTCCAACTGGTCTGTTCTGGAACATATATCTTGCAAACACCACGTTTTTCTTTGGGCTCGCATAATCTTAAAAATATTTAAGAAGGGGCTTAACTTTTTTGGCTTCAGTCTTTTCCAATTTGAATTTGTTGATCTTCCTGCTTTTTATCCCACCCAGATAAGGAGGTATGGACACTGAGACTTTTCAGTCTTATCTGCCAGTGGTCCAATAAGCATCAGCCATGCATGCTGTTCGAATCGGTTCCACTCATCTGCAAGGGATATGGCATCCCAATTGATGGATGGCTGCTGGACCTCCATTGTGATGCTAATAGATTTCAATGCCAAAATCCCACTTCTGATACCATGTAATGATCAAGATAAGAATTTCATTTAATCCAGGCACCTACAAGAAAAAAGCAATATGTAAAGGCAAGCATAGCACATGCAGCAACGTTCAAGAAAGCGCAAGTAAGCATTCACAATTAATTACTATACTATAAATCATTGCAATCATTCACATTGTTATCATTTGTAATTGTGATGTTAATATGTTTTTGATTGTGCTGGTATTGTTTAATATTCAACACCTGTACTATTATGAGTAGGGAATCCTACTTTAGGAATCCTACTTTTTTTCTTTACAATAGTTCCTGGCTGCCAAGGTCCATCCACCATCTCTACTCTGCCTGTTCAATTTTCAAGGGACTTTGAGCCTTGGTATGAATGTTATAATAATATCTTTACTTTCCTCTTTCCTTTAACCTTGAAATTAAAAACTCAGGTCTAAGAACAAATTTAGGAGTTAATTGATCTATGGTGCAAGGGACTGTAGACCTGGTGAGTGCTTATTAGCAACTGTAGTGGCAAAATGAGTCCCTGGATGAGTGTGTTTCTATATTCAAGAAACACCAACTGAAAGTCAGTTTTTGCAACTTGTGATTTTTTTATTGTGTATTGGGTAATTGCTACAACTTTCTCAGCCAATCCATTGGATTGGGGGTGATTGGGACTAGATGTCAAGTAAATTGGGTTCCATTGTCTGCCTTACAAGCATGACTCATTGCTGGTATGAATGAAATGCCAGTCTTACTCATTTGCTCTCCATGCATGAGTCATGATTTTTCCCGGTGTAGAATCCTGAGTGAGAAATGAGGGAGTAGGGAAATTATCATGAACTCATCAAGTGTGTATTGTTGATTTTGAGGATTTGCAAAATTTTTGTACTTATTACTCATAAGTACAAAAACAGTTAATTCATAAAGCCAAATATGGCCATTTTGAAAAAAAGAAATCAGTAAACTTTCATATGTAACCCAGGGCTATATTACCTGAAATAACGCTTGCCACCAACAAGGACGAATCCTCTTACTATACCAGAACATCTCCTTTACTATACTGCAAAATTTTATATCAGATAAAGGTCTAGTTAAACTTCGATTGAACTTCAAGGAATCGAGTTCAAGCATCCAGACTCTTGCCCAGTCAGTAAAAGCATCAAGATCAACTTAGACAAACTTGCTACTTTGAGGGGTATCAACCAGGCCAATATATATATATATATATATATATATATATATATATATATATATATATATATATATATATATATATATATATATATATATGATACCCCTCATGGCCTCAATGGCCTGGTTGATACCCCTCAAAGTAGCAAGTTTGTCTAAGTTCATCTTTATGCTTTTACTGACTGGGCAAGTGTCTGGATGCTTGAACTAAATTCCTTGAAGTTCAATCAAAGTTTAACTAGACCCTTATCTGATATAAAATTTTGCAGTATAGTAAAGGAGATGTTCTGGTATAGTAAGAGGATTCGTCCTTGTTGGTGGCAAGCGTTATTTCAGGTAATATAGCCCTGGGTTACATATGAAAGTTTACTGATTTCTTTTTTTCAAAATGGCCATATTTGGCTTTATGAATTAACTGTTTTTGTACTTATGAGTAATAAGTACAAAAATTTTGCAAATCCTCAAAATCAACAAGCTTTTTCGCACATCATTGGGCTATATTTGGTCCTATCACAGGGCACTGTGATGCCCTGTTAATTTACCTAGTCAACTTCTAACTTTACTAGATTCAAGTTTTTTCAGAGTTACTTCCAGTTTTACTTTGACTGAGCCCCTATCCTAATGCCTAGATATAGTCCTAGTCTAGGCTGTTTATTTGTTTACTATATCAAAACAGCAACTTTAACCATTAGCTCGTTAACTACATAAATACAATTAAAGAATAATACACACAACATAATAAAAAACAAAAAAATACACATAGTAGAATAAAAACACAGAAACTGAGCATAAGGCCAAAACAATTCCAAATGGAACCTCACTTGGTACCTGATCCAATGATGATTGTTCATCCCCAATACACACTTGATGAGTTCATGATAATTTCCCTACTCCCTCATTTCTCACTCAGGATTCTACTCCGGGAAAAATCATGACTCATGCATGGAGAGCAAATGAGTAAGACTGGCGTTTCATTCATACCAGCAATGAGTCATGCTTGTAAGGCATTTTTGAACGTGTTGCTCTTTGATTCACTTACTCTCTGTTGGTTTCCTAGACAAGAGCTGGATGGTGCTGCACTGATTATGATTCTATTGCTTTAGCTATATAACCACCAATAGTCTATACTTGTGCTATTTTGTTTAGTTCATTTAACATCTTACCTTCCTTATTTTTAATTTGTTTGAATTTTTACAGGATTGAAAACAAATATGAAGTAACCATTCTTGGAGGCCTCAATGAGTTTGCTGTCAAATTTTTTGGGCCAAAAGGAAGTGAGTATAGACAATTAGTAGTTCTGTTTAGTAACTCATCTGTCTTTTTGCTCATTTGCAGAGTTTTTGTGTTGTATTTTTGCCTTTCGTTTCTCTTAGTACTTCGCTTTTACCCTGTATTTGTTTGCGGGTTATAAATAAATTATTATTATTTAATTTTGTCGTGTTTTTTTTTTTTTTTAGAATGCAAGTATTAAAAATTTACTAAGGAATGAAAAAATAGTTTATCATAGAGGAGCATAATGAAAATTTGTCAGTCCAATCACATTTGTTATATATATGTAAAAGAGAAAATAATTGCTGAGCAAGAGAATTGCATGCCTGTATTTTGTTGTGCTAACCAGGATGGGCTATACAAAATCAAGTTGTTGTCATCTGCACATATTAAGGAAAGGGGAATTCCATTCAGTTTGGTCCAAAGGAGCCACTCCCCATGGGTGAATATTCTAATCTATTAAAAAACAACACTTTTTAAGTTTATTGTTCTTGAAATATCCTCCCCATCAGAATACCCTTGATACACCCTTCCTCAAACAGTGCTTACACCCCATCCACTTCAAAAAAATACAGCCGGTAATGCTCCTCTATGTTTGAACCTCTGTAGTATTGGGCTTGAAATGTATGGGAGGTTTTTGCAGAATTTTGGCTTTTAACTTCCTTAATTTCTTATTGCTTCCACACTTCAAAATACAGAAACAGTTGCTACTTAGAAATGGGCTAGTTTGAGTGTTCAGCAAGTACTATGTGTTCTGTGTCAACTACAGTTATGATGGTTTTAAATGTGAATGTGGCTTGAAATAAAAGTATGAATTGTTTTGCTTACAATCTGTATGGAAATGTTCTTACTCTACACTTTTTTTTTTTCAAAAATTGTTCTCTGGTTTCTTTAAATTTAATCAGATTGAGTCAACCCTTCTCAAATCCCGACTAACAGTGAATTTGTGAGACATTTTTGAAAAAGAAATGGATTTTTGCTCACAGTTCGATTTCTTCTAAACATCTTCTAAAGCTTGTTATGCTGGTGTATGTACTTTGCCCCTTGTGCTTTTAGGCCGAAAAGATATTTTCCCCTGAATTCATGGGTCACCCAAGCCTTCTTAGAAGCTAGAGAAGGAAAAATAAAGTTTCAGAATCTTACATGTCAGCAAAGTCATTGTCAATTGCTGTTGATGCTTCTCTTTAGCGTTTCAAAATCTATAGGAATATTTATTTTTGATTTCGAAATCGCTTTACTTTCAAGATGTGGAAAGTATATTGGAAAAAAATTTGGCAGGCGATCTGTTCCATCATTATCATTGTTCAAGGTGTTTTGAAAGTTCAAATCTATTAATAAAGCCGTTCAAAGGGGGAGGCAACCGGGACAGCTGACCCGGGAGCCATGGTTGGGGGGAGCGCTGCGGCGGGAGGGTTGCCCACTTTGATCAATTTTTTCTCTTTGATTTGGCCTTTTTTTGTTATATTTGAGTTGGGAGGGGCGGTGTAAGTATTTTTTTTTTCCCAAGGCACCACCGACCCTAGGAACGGCTGTGCCTCTTATTTTGCTAATGTTGGGAAGCCAACTGCTTCTTCACTCAGTTTCTCTTTTTCGAAACCCATTTCCAAAGGGTTTCACCACCCATCTTGCCTAAAGCCAATGGCTCTTGAATTAGTTTTTCAGGTAGAAACAACTAATATTGTTATTTGGTTAAAGGGTTTATTGTCATTCACCCCTGAATGTAAAATCCCCAACTTAGTTAAATTCATTCTTGCTTAGATTTTTTTACCTTTAAAAAATTTGAATTTGTTTTTTGAATGTCAGAAGTTTTTCTTCGTTTGACCTAAGCGAGTTCAAGCCATTATCCTATGAAAAAGTTGACCTAGAAATGATCTAGCTGGTTATCAACTAATAGCTTTATTGAGCGGATTTGTTAGAATTTTTAAAAAGACTAAGCTCTCCTGCCTACTTAGCGTTTTGTAAGCAAAACTTTTTTACATAAATTTCAGTTTTTTTCTGAGCCAAGTATCCCATACAACATGGCTGTATAACTCTTTAGACATTTCAGTATTCAGCTATTGATTCTGGTTTGATTTATGCTGCTAATTCTGGATGTCTGCAAAGCTTGATTTGACTGATGTTTCTTTGGAAGGGCGGTAGGGCTGCCAATTAGGGGGGGGGGCAATTGCTCTCCTCTAGACTTTTAAAATACCTTCGCATTTCTTTTTTATTGCTATTTCTTATTTTGTCATGACTATTTGATCGTCCCCCTGCAATTCTTGCCCCTCCCTACCTTTTTTGAATAGGCAGCACTGAAAGGCAGTCTCCATTAGATTGTCTTTTGTGCAGACCGTCTGAAGTTCAGTTTGGTTTCCTGTAAGGTTCAGTTCTAGGGACAGTTCTGCTCTTTATTCGTGCTAATGACCTTGTTATTGGGATTATTAATCAAAAGAAACCCGCTTTTTGTCATGCCTAATCTTTCCCTGCCAAAAACTTAGATCGCCACCACTGTTTGAGAACGTTCTAGTTGTTGTCCTGATAACAGGCCAATCAGTGCTGCCGTCAGAATTGAGCCTGAGATCCTTGTTGAAACATTTAATTTGTGTCAGATGATAGATCTTTGATTTAGTTCTAACTGCCTGGCTGTGAACTTAAAAAGTCGAGATTTCTGATTTTCTTGCTCTGATTTTTCAGGCTTGCTCTGAACTGTCATGTACTGCCAACTGTACTTCAAGTGGTTCTCTTTAATTGTTTATAAGATCAGTGTATCTTTTTCTTGATATTCTTTTGATGAACAATCTCCCCTTCATGCATCAGGTTAGTTAAATTAAAAAGAAAATATTTTAGGGGTCGTGGAATTCATAGGAAACTTAAAAAAAAATTCTAGGTTTTACAAATCCTCTTTCTTAATTCAGTCTTATGCCCCATTAAATCGATGTCAAACTTTTCTTACGTTTTGAAACAAGTCTATCTGCTCCTAAGCCATTCCTACGTAATTGCTTCTAAGTAATTGCCTCTTTTTCTTTTTTTTTATGCCCCTCTTAGATGGATGTCCTTGGTCATATTGGAAGCCTATATTTTTGTGTGTGTTTAACACATCTCTCTGGCTTGGTGACAAGCATGCTCACTCTGGTTGACGGCAGTTTGCCGTTCTTTTTGCTTTTAGGGTGTGTTTCCTTTTCTCTCCCTGCATTCCAGATCTTAGAGCCTTGTGGGGGGGGGACCAGTGCTTAGAATATTGTTTAATGCGAATTAGGCGTTTGTTTCTGTTTTAGTTTGTGTATTTTACTGAATTGTTTTTTTAAGCGTCTAGAATATTATTTTCTGTGTTGCCAATGATCGTGGCTTTTTTGCAACAAATTATTATCTGTCTATGATTGTGTTTTTGTCTTTTGCTCAAAATTTTCGTTGAATAAATGAACTTTGAACTATCAAGGATAAATTATGTTGGTAAATTAAACTAGATCTACGTTGCATGGGCAACGTGAGGTGTTGCGGCAACCTTTGCTCGGCTTCGCCGAGTAAAGTGTTGCGAGAGCAACACTTTGGTTTTGTTTCCTCGCTGCGACTAAACGCTGAAGTTGTTAATCTGTAAGGATGCTAAAATACATACTAGGTACACCAACTCACAAAAGTTGCAAACTCCTCATTGCTAAAGATGATTGTAGCCTTACAGCCGATTATTACTTACAAGTCCCCTACATGTCTTACCACTGGAACCAAATTGGTCTTACCATCAAATACAACGGAAACAAAAAATAGGTGCACCAACTAGTAAGAGTTGCGAACCCCTCATTGCCGAGGATGATTATGAGCTAACAGCCGACTGTTGCTTACAACTCCCCTATATGTCTCACAATTGGTATCGGCCTATTTTTGGCTTCAGTGTGTACCTTACTACTGAAGTTGTCAACCCCTTTAAACTTTCAAACTGGTATATCTCATGAAGGAATTTTTGTACAAAAAAATGGATGACATATACTTTGATCAGCTCATCAAAAGCTATCGACTGCCGTCAAAAAAAATTTATCTGTCTTACTTCAAAAGTTGACTTTTTTGCCGTAGGCCAACTTTCTAACGTCATCACTCAGAAAGGAGCAAAGGATAAACTCTAATTTCTTTAGCAATGAGAGAACTTTTAAAGTTTAAGAGGCACATCTGATACCATTTCTCTACCGCAATCCCAAGTGCGAAAAACTGAATGATAAGCTCAGCCGAAATCACGGCAGCACTTTCGGACCCGTGGGAAAAGGTAGCTTTTTTGCTTCTCTAAATTTTTCTATTTATCACTCAAAGAAGATATATTGGCTGTGGTGCAGGGTAACTGTCGCATATATTTAACACTTATAGATTTTAGTCCATCTTCAATTTGAAACTGGTGCCTGCCTGCTTGCCTGCTAGAACGGAGCTTTCCACTCGAAAGCAGAAACATGGTTTGATGAAACGAAAGCTTGGCTGCATAACTTCAGATAGTCCTCTCTGACATAGGCTATACAACTCCTCTTCACTTCACCATCCTTTTTGGCCCCAGGCAAGAGTTCTACGAAGCTTTCCAAAATGTAAAGTCATATTCATCAATCCGGCCTAAGGTCCACACTTTCCGTAAAAACCGCAGAGGTTAGACCCTTACCACTTTCTAGCAATAAGCTGAAATCGGGGTGCTAGGAACAACAAAAAAAAAACACGACAAAACCAAAGTGTTGCTCTCGCAACACAATTGAGAATTGATTAATTTGCTGACAGATAAGTATGCTATTTGATTCGCCATTCAATGGTCTTTTTATAAATGAGAGTCCCTACTGCGCAACTGAATCCCAGTCCCTTCTCCCTTAACAAATTCAATGCTCAAATTCACACGGGTCCATGGCAAAATAACTTTTGCTGTTTTTCAACCGTTCGAGAATCAGTTATGTTACAGAGTTCGATTATAAGGACGCAAGTGTAAGATGAAAATAAGTCCTGTTGCTGAAATAATAATTAGTGTATAAAGTAAGCTCGTTGACATTAAAAAAATTCGAATATAACTATATTTGTGAAGTATATATATTTGAAGACCACACAGCCTTTCCGTGACGATAAATAAAAGTTCAAATAGGGATAAAATCCTTTTAATTGAAAGTGATAAATTTTACAAAAATACAAGATAATTTGGTCACATATGCAGTGATCGTCATTAGCAGTAATACTCCTACTGATGACGGTATTGCTACTGATGATTGTCATTGCATGTGTGACAGAAATATCTAGTATTTTCGTGAAATTTGTCACTGTCTATTAAAATGATTTTTTCCCTATTTAAACTTTTGTTTATCGTTATATTGGTGAATAAAGGTCAAACTGGTAAATACTTTGAAGAACCTATCATGGTTCCAACCTTGTAAACAAGATAATTTACTGTTTCCTAGAATTAATGTATCATACTACGTTGATATTTAGGGAGAGTCCAAAATTATTTTAAGGGGGGATTACTCCCCCAAAAGTATTGTGGGCCTGCGGTTTCTCAGTTTGCCCTAGGTTCTTTAGATCCGTTCTTTGAAGAATTCTCCCACTACCCCCTATATGTGCAAGTATGTTCATTATTGTGTGTTGCATCTAACAGCTCTTTTTTCTTTCCAAACAAATAAAGAAATGTCTCTAATGCTCATCTCCTTTTTACACCCCGACCTCTCTCTCTATCTCTCTTAATGCAATTTATGGCCATCTTGCTTTTCATCTATTATTTTTATTCTTTCCAATGCCATAAACTGGTAGATCTTTGTCATCATTAATAGTTTCTGGAGTAATTCTGTCAATTTGTCACATTAATTATTATTTACAATTATCTTAGCTTCATATGAAGGGGGAGTCTGGAAGGTCCGAGTGCACTTGCCAGAGCATTATCCTTTCAAGTCCCCATCCATTGGATTTATGAATAAAGTATATCATCCAAATATAGACGAAGTTTCTGGCACAGTTTGCCTAGACGTAATCAATCAAGCCTGGACTGCCCTTTATGGTAAGTTCTCCATTATTATTTTTATTTCATTCGGACTCAAATTAATCACAAGCCTAATTCTATCAGGTGCTAAATCTGATGGTGAAAGCCATATTTTATATGGCCTTGTGAAATCAGCTCTATCGGTCACCCGATTATACCATTGCTAGCTCTTCACATAGGCAAATATTTGACTCGCTTCTGTATTGCCCGACTCCTCAAAACTTTCCAATTGCTCTTTAACTTTTGTTGCTGTCTCCCAATCTTTTTGAATGGTTATACAAATAACATTAAATGTTAATATTATATTAAATATTATTAAATTATAATATTATAAATTATAAATAAATTTTATAAATATTAAATATTACAATTAGTATTATTATATTGTATTATATTAAATATTAATATTAAAACATAATATTGAATATTAATACTATTAAATATAATACTATTACTCCAATTAGTTTTTGAATCGGAAAATTTAACCCTCTTAATTTCACAGAAGTTTAACAATAAACACCCGCCTGTTTTGAAAAATCTTAAATTTTGAATTTAGAACACTTGGACAAAACAGGTGGTTCTAACTCGCAAATCTGAAGTTAGCCATTGGCCACCGTGACTAAATTTATCAGGGGGGGGGGGCATTGAAAAAACTAAGATTATTTTATAATTTGAATAAAAAGTACCCACTAACGCCAAAAACAAGAAGAACATTAGGGATTTTTTTTTCAGACAGTGGGAAACAAATTAGAATGAATATTTCGGCCCTATGTCCAAGGGCCATCCTCAGCAATACAAATAAGAAAAAACAACTTAGAAGAGGAATAAAATCAATAAAATTAAAGTGGACAGTTTTTCAAAACAGGCCCAGCATCCTTACCTCAGCGAAGTTCAACCAGGACTGATAAATAAATTGTTATGAAACGAGGCAATTCATTGAAATGAAAGAATTTGATTTACAAACACGTTTCTAATGCCAGCCTAGCTTTTTTCGCTGCTGATCTTATAGGTCTATTTGTGACAGGTTCTTTTAATATCTATTGGTTTTTTTATAATATTGCGTAAGGTCATTTTTAATTAAATTTGTGTATAGAGCATTCAGTGAATATAGAACTTGGTTAATTTTTCGTTAAAAAAAAAATCGGTGTTGTATTTTAGATATATAGTAAACCTGCAAAAGGCTCATTAACAATAAGATTTTTAATATGGAAACTCAGTGCTTCCCGAAGACGGTATTAACTTGTGGTATCACCACCAGATATCACATCAGATATCACCACTCGTAATGGATAATTCATAAACTGAAGCTAACTAATTTCGTAATTATCTCGTGTTTTGTCTGTATCTCAAATGTCATGTAGTACCTTTTTCTCTTGTCGTACAAATTTTCTTGAGCAGTACTCTAATAGCTCCTGCTAGTATTTCACTTCTTGTAATTCCATTTTCCCTCTATCCGAGTTGCAGCGGTAGCTAGCAACCTAGTAAGAGAAGATCACATCCAATACTAAGGTAAGATATAGATGTGTTTGTTATCCTTGAACAGGTTTTTCTCTTGTAATAAATTTAAGTAAAGATTTCTTTTTTGTTCATCTGGTGACTTAAATGGACTCCAAGTAAAACCCGCTTTTGTCAATTTTTTAAGCCGTGAGAGATGTCTTAGCGAGCTCAAAAATAAACCTTTTGGTGTAATTAGTATCGTAAATAATACTGGGGGTCAGGCTAATTAAAATCTGGATTAATTTAGACCCTATTTGTAATAGTAAGAGATGATCGCGTCCAATAATAACAAATATAGACTATAACTCCTGAAAATAGTGTCAGATCAAAACAAAAAGTACACTATCAAAACCCCCTTGTTCGAAACCCCCTATATATGAAACTTACCGTCCCTTGGCTTGAATAACGAGTAAAATCTATTGGCTTTGAAAAGAAGAGAAGTTGCTTGAATTATGATATTCTACATATACGGCATCTTTTTTTTACTTTTTTTTATCTCAAATAGTGGGACACTAGATCATCATAGAGAGCTGTTTAATGACTCATTTGAAAGGAAATTGCAACATCCAGCGCTCTTTGTAATTGATTTTTTTTTAAGTATAATCATTTTTTTAAATCAATATTTTCACAAAGAACTCGTTTCATACACTAGATAATAAATGGCGTCATAGTTTTTACGTAATTATAATAAAGAACGAACGCTTGCTCATAATAACTGAAATATTTATTAATTGTAGTAGCCCTAGCTTTAGTAGTAGTATTATCATTGGTGAACTTAGCTAGGGAATGGCGCAATATTTGACTCACTTAGCTGCTTTATTTTCTGAAATTTGCTCTACTATTCAAAATAAGAAGAAGTCTTAGGCTCCTGTTTGTAATTTCAATGTAACGAGAGATAGAAATTACTATAAGATATTATGTAAACTATAAGATCTTTTGTTATTA
Source organism: Artemia franciscana (assembly GCF_032884065.1). NCBI lineage: Eukaryota > Metazoa > Arthropoda > Branchiopoda > Anostraca > Artemiidae > Artemia > Artemia franciscana. The sequence continues at coordinate 33,303,937 of NC_088883.1, forward strand.
ATCTGGGTAAGATTGAGATATTAGCCATTATGAAAAAAAAAATCTGATTGGCTCAGCTTTAACTAAGTTCAGATTGATGGAACTTCAGTTTTGGCTAGATCTATTTCTAGACTATAGCTAAATCTATTGTAAACAAATTAATTTTCAACTGATTATAGCACTTTACTTTCGGCCAAAATTATTGTTAGCCAAATCCTGGCTAGTAGAATCCCAATGCAAATGAGTCTTAAGTTAATCTTTGCGGTATGAGTAAAAAATATGGATGGAAATTGAACAAGAGTTAGCTAACATGAGTAGCGTGCATTGTAAATGAAATAATTGAATTCATTCATAATACATTTAAATTTAGTTTTTACAAATTTATTAGTTCCATGAGTAATTGTGTGTGTTTATGATGTATTTCGTATATTACGTTCTGTTGAATTGTTACTTATGTCGTTGTTACTTAGGTCGATTCTTTTTAAATTTTATTGCTGCTTGGACTAGTTGCCTCACCGATGACCGTTTTGGGCTGTTCTGGGGATGATCCTCCTATAAAAACATTGGTCGGTCTGAAAGGCTGGATTCAACTCCCTCTGTTTTTTATATACCACTGAGTTTTTTTTTTTTAGACTTGTCCAATATATTTGATTCATTTCTACCCCAGCTGTTGACATATCCTAATCCTATTGATCCTTTAAATGGGGATGCAGCAGCAATGTATCTCCACAAGCCTGAAGACTATGCCAAAAAAGTTAAAGGTAAGTCAGTCTATCTCAGAACTAAAAATTAGTTAGTAAAAGGCCTTGTTCAGGGGTTTTTCTCATATAAAAATTGCAGAAATGCCTTCAAAGCTTGTCTATCTATATATATTATATATAAATGTTTTCAGTCCTATCTTGATACATTTAGGAATCTAATAGGATATGTTTCACTAGGGAAGAGAGGTTGGTCAAAACGGAGAAATAGTCTCTTTAAAGTCAGACAATTCGGAATCATTTTGTAAGCTTTGTATGCTTATAAGAGCAAATTAGTAAAAAAAAAAGAATCATATAGGCATTGGAAACTATCACGGCTTATTTAAGCTAGTTTTGTACATATCTTGCAAGTTCGGCGAATTAATAATTTTGTTTGTTTTAAGTTTCAACTTCGCTCCTCAGTTCCACAACAAAAACTTTTTTCCAATAGTAATTATAACTCGGTCTATTTAGCAAAGAATCCGTACATCAAAAAACCACCCAAAGGCTATAGCATTTAAGGGACTAACTACAATACAACATTAACAAAGAAAGTTCAATCAAAATGAGGACAGAAGCAGAAAAAAAAGACAAAATGAGCTTAACTTACTCAGCTTCAGACTCCACAAAAGGGTCAAAATCTCCCCGCAAATACGCTATCAGTCATCCCAAAAAGAAACCCCAAAAAAACTTTAAGAACACAATGCCAAATCGTTTATTTTATTATTTGTTTGGGGTCAATGCTCCTCCTCCACCCAAGTATATTCCAAATTCGCTCTATACCCTCCCATGAAGCTGCAATTTACTTTGAATCCTTCGATGTGACCTCTTCTCACCAATTCGGAGTGACCTAATCGTTGGGCCCCAGATGGGTGGTCAGAAAGCTCAATATTCATGTTTTGCCTGAATGTCCATCTCAAATTGGTTAATTGGTCATCTTTCATCCGTAAAACAAGGCCTACCATCTTAAACTTTTTTTTTAATTATTGATGGCTAAAAAATAATGTCACAGATCGTCTAGTAAAAAAGGGATCACGACGACGAGAAGCGTAAAAACATTTATTGATGATCATGAAACTTTTTTATGTACCGCACACCATCAACTAAAAGATCTAACTACTAGAAGTATGTCTACTAAAAGAGACACAAATATACAAATCAATGTAAGATCCAACGTACTGAAAATACTTTTGAAAGACTTCAACCCGGTTGATGTATGGAAAAAACAAAAGACTATTGACTATACTAGACTTAACTGAAAACAAAATAGCCGATCAAGGCTGAACAGGATCTGTGTAACACACAGTTCGGAAGCTCAAATTTTTTAGTATTTCTGTAAACGAGAAAAGAGGATGAAACCTATTTAGGGATAATAATGGATTGTCAAAAAACGCAACTAAATAAGATAGAAGAAGACGGACTAAAATAATCAAATGGACTGGCTTTTTTTGTTGGGGTTACCTGTAATTTTTTATTCTGAAAAATGTCGTAAAAGGGTTTTGAACTGTCTATGGGTTGTACACATTAAAACAAAAAACTATGAGTGGTGAAAGTTGAATCCCTGTATTATATTGGCATAAGGAGGAATATCTCCATCTTGGAGAATCAAGAGACACCGTGTATCTTCTTCATAAAAAAAGAACGAAAGCTGGCTTTTTTAATACAACCTGCTAAATATCTTTGACGGCTAACGGCTTAGCCGTTAAAAATGAGGAAACAAACAACAGAGCGGTCAAGCAAAATTTACCAGGAAACGAACACTTATGTGCTATTAAAGAAGCGTTTCAGGGAATAAGTCCTACTCCTTTCTAGAATCATGCCATGCATAACCTTTTTTTAATTATAGGTCTAGGAAGTGTAATCAAGCCTCCTTTTTCGCACACCTTATTGTCTGATAAATGATAGGTCAAACAAGGATCTAAGACGATTCTTAAGGCAATGCCTCTTAAGTGCTATAAGGGAAATATCTAAGGCGATTCTTAAGGCAATGCCTCTTCAGTACTTAAGGGAATTCCTTTCTTACTTAATTAAAGTTACCCAGTGTGCAGTGAGAGTCCGTTTTTATTCACTGAATTAACTAGCTATTGTAGACTTAACGCAGTGAATGTGAGGTTTAATGTCTTATATACAGGGTGCAAATTTTATCAGAACAACGGTTAACATCTAAAAGCTTTTCTTAGAAATTTTTGATTGGATAAAAGTAGGCAACGGTCATTCCTTTGGGGAGGGGCCAAAGAGTATGGGCACCTTACAGGAATAGAAACTGGTGCTAGTGCCGACAATAAACATCATCATCATTTAGCCTTTGGTGTTTCTGCTATTTTTCAGTGTAATTCAATTGGCATAGTTGGCAAAATTAATCTAGTAATCAGTATCATATCTCAGGTCCTGACTGAAAAGTTTAACAAATGCTGAGATGCCAAACGCTAGATGGTAGGCTATGTTTTTTTTTGCCGACACTAGCGCCAGTTCTACTCATATAACTTACCTATATTCTCCGGGATGGTTGTCAAACGAGCATTTATATTCCATTTAAAAATGAAGGATGTTTTGTCCTTTTTGTTCTAGTAGGTTCAGGTTAAAAGTGGAAGTCTTATGTTATGGAAATGAAGTGAAAATTTTCGTAAAATCTCTTAAAAATCAATTTCAAACACCTGACGTCTCAAATAAAAGTGCAGCTATCTTTTTTTTTTTATATAAATGAGAGCTTTTAAAACGCGACCCCAGTTTAAAATCACCCAATTTGCTTGATTTTTTTTTCATCTTTTTAAAAAATTATTCTAAATTTAATTTACATTGTTACATTTTTACTTAATTAACTTTTTGGGCATCGTAGATGGGGTTGCCTGACTACAACGGAGCTTAAAATAATTATGTACTATCAAATGATATTTTTCTCAATGTTTTGGATGATTATTCCATTTTTTCAGATTCTTCTATTCAAGGTTAAAAGAATAAGATTATTTAAAATAGGAAATAATCATAATGATACAAGATTGCTGATAATCTAGTTATACAGTTGGTCGAATAAAATAATTATGTACGTTCATAAGTCAGTCTTATATCACTACGCACGTAATTGAATCTTAATTGCAATTGTTTTATTTATCTTTTCCAAAGATTTTCCTACAGGGTTCAAAAAGGCCTGAAGATCTTACCTACCCCCTGATAAAGGGATATAGGAAAAATGGCCGTAAAATTAGATTTTCTACAGGGAAGAAATTTTCATCATTGATATTTTTTTGTTTAGATACTATAAATTGATACAAGTGGGAACTCTTTTCCAATGCATGTTGGATATAGATTAGACCAGTGCCGTCTCCAGGATTTTTGTTCAGGGGGAAGGAGGGTTATGTTCGTTTGGCCAGGGGGGGGGATACACAAAGAAACTTTTAAAAACACATCAAAAATTTATTTATTTGTATTTTGTTACGTTTTCACGAGTCAAACAAACATTTTGGAGGGAGGGCAATTTCGGATAGACCTTTTTTAGAAATTGTACCTACTCTTTCTCTATTGATTTGTCTGGATATACAGGTTTTAGACGTTAACTTGCAACAAAGTACATAAAACGCTTTACAAGTACTATAAAAAAATGTAAAAAGTATTGTTGCCAGTTTTGATATATATATATATATATATATATATATATATATATATATATATATATATATATATATATATATATATACATATATATATATATATATATACATATATATATATATACATATATATATATATATATATATATATATATATATATATGTATATATATATATATATATATATATATATATATATATATATATATATATATATATATATATATATATATATATATATATATATATATACATATATATATATATACATATATATATATATATATATATATATATATATATATATATATATATATATATATATATATATATATATATATATACATATATATATATATATATATATACATATATATATATATATATATATATATATATATATATATATATATATATATATATATATATATATATATATATATATATATATTTATATATACATATATATACATATATGTATATATATATTTATATTTATATTTTCCGAGTTTATATATATTTAGTTTTGGAGGATATTCTTAAATCGTGTTTTTTACCAAATATTTCACTGGAAAAAAACAAGTTATGTTTTGACAACAAGAACTGTTAATTTTTAAGAACGTTCTAAAATTTATTTATTTGTATTTTGTTACTTTTTCACGAGTCAAACAAACATTGTGGAGGGAGGGCAATTTCGAATAGACCTGTCTAGAAATTGTACCTACTCTTTCTCTATTGATTTGTCCGGATATACAGTTTTTAGACGTTAACTTGCAACAAAGTACATAAAACGCTCTACAAGTAATATAAAAAAATTTAAAAAGTATTGTTGCCAGTTTTGATATATATATATATATATATATATATATATATATATATATATATATATATATATATATATATATATGTATATATATGTATATATATATATATATATATATATATATATATATATATATGTATATATATATATTTATATTTATATTTTCCGAGTTTATATATATTTAGTTTTGGAGGATATTCTTAAATCGTGTTTTTTACCAAATATTCGACTGGAAAAAAACAGGTTATGTTTTGACAACAAGAACTGTTAATTTTTAAGAACGTTCTAAAATTTATTTATTTGTATTTTGTTACTTTTTCACGAGTCAAACAAACATTGTGGAGGCAGGGCAATTTCGAATAGACCTGTCTAGAAATTGTACATACTCTTTCTCTATTGATTTGTCCGGATATACAGTTTTTAGACGTTAACTTGCAACAAAGTACATAAAACGCTTTACAAGTACTATAAAAAAATTTAAAAAGTATTGTTGCCAGTTTTGATATATATATATATATATATATATATATATATATATATATATATATATATATATATATATATATATATATATATATATATATATATATATATATATATTATATATGTATATATATATATTTATATTTATATTTTCCGAGTTTATATATATTTAGTTTTGGAGGATATTCTTAAATCGTGTTTTTTTACCAAATATTCGACTGGAAAAAAACAAGTTATGTTTTGACAACAAGAACTGTTAATTTTTAAGAACGTTCTGCCAAAAGTACGAAGTTAGTCAAGTGTTCAATGGGCTTCTTATAGACTTACGACACCGATACTTTATAAATACACTCTGGGGTGTCTGCAGAAGTTTGGTATGGAGAGGGGGATTTTAAGACCCAAAATTTTGTCTAGAAGAGGGAGATTAATCTTATCATAGCAATTCGAACGATCTCAAAAACAAACATCATTGAAGCTATTTCAATTGTCATTTTATCATTTTTCAACTTTGTTTTGACGTAAGTAAAAATTAAACTAGTGACAGGTTCATTAATTAAAATCAGGAAAACTAAAATCAATTTTTCTGATCTCGAAACGATTAAAGAATATTTAATTCAAAATGAATTAAAATTTTGTTTTAGCTTCCAGAATAGACGCATAAGTCTATGTTAGCTATCGTAATTTTACGCATTTACGTTGATTTACATATTTTAAATTACATATTTAATGCATTTTCGTCATGCAGCAGTCCAGTCAGTGTCGTTTAAATTTGAGACTTGGATCATTTCTATTAGGATTTACGATTGATTTATTATTGGAATAAATCTGTTATGATAAGATAACGCATATTATATCGATTAAGATCTTCAAATTTTTGAACTGTTGAAGAAATTAGAATAACCCTTGTTGGGTTTATCTGCTTCTTATGGTGGCATTAGGCATGTGTGACACGTGTGGCTGCACATGGCCCCGTGCCATCAAGGGTTACGTACCTTGTTGTAAGTATGATCTAAAAAGGTAATGCCGTGTGGATACTCTACCGTCCCTGAAATACTGTAGAGAAAGATCCCTCTAAACTTACCCCGAAATCAAATTTGAGAACATAGAAAAAGACACGCAATAAGATGCAATTATATGAATGACGTAAATACAATTCCTTGGTTTATAATAATAGCCAACGAGGCCGCACAAATTGATATTGCACAGGGCCCCAAAAAATCAAGCGCCGCCACTGTAGGGGCTCTTGTCGGCTACTTGAACTATCTATTTATAATTTTTTCTAAGCAGACGATGGTGAATTTAAAAAAAAAAAAAAAAAAAAAAAAAAAAAAAAAAAAAAAAAAAAAATCGAAAAGGAAGTAGAAATAAAATCTTGGGATAATTCAAACTCGAACGACCAGAAATTCCTAATAAAGAGAAGATGAAAGTCAAAACCAACACAAATTAAGGTAAATGATCCCATCAAGCACAGAGATAATCAATACTGATATAGATAAGTAAATATATTTCAAAACGAGTAAAGTTTTAAATGAATATTCAAGTCAGATTTAAAACAAACAGAAATTACTACAAACACTCGTGAAAAAAAATTGAAGGCTTATGTCTCTTTACTATTTCTCATGCTAGAGCATTTATTCTCAAACGTGCATCCAATAACGGATATATACGAAACATACGAATTAAGCGGAACTTAGATTGAAAATTGGCACACTTAGTCAGGGTTTGGGTTCAAAAGTCCCAGGCGTACATGCATTGGCCACTATATGAGTCAAAAGAAGGTTAATTACTAAAGTTTCTTAATTTCTCTGCCTTCGTCAAATATAATATTTAATATAATATAATATTTCATCAATATAATATAATATAATATTTTAGGTGTTAATGTCAAGAACGGTTTAATACCATTCCTTTTACGAATTCTTTCGACGGATTTAAACCCAACTATTCATTTATGCTGCTTTATTGTGAACTGCCGTTACAAAATCTTTGCATTATGGCTGAGTTGATTTATTTTTAGGATTTCAAACCTCACTAATTGCCAATAATTATGTTATTTTAAATTTATATTTCTAGTCACTAAGGTCAAAGCCCGCTGATCTGAGCTCAGCTACTGAGTGGTCTATCTCAATTTGAGATTTAACGCCATCTTGTGTTAATCTATTTATGTTTCTCTTTGAATTTCTATGGTATTTCATTTTTTTCTATTTTCGAACATTGGCTGTTGGACGACTTTCATAAAAGGACAGAAAAACTAGTGTATGCTCTTTCATCAGGATCAGTTAAAGGCCGTTTTACCCCTTCCTCATCACAAAATCTGAGCCCCTCCACCTCTATGAAAACTGCTCCTGAAAGGTTCAGCTCAATCCATTAGCAGTCAAATAAGACAGGGTAGACTTACCGTAACTAGAACCTCTAACTTATTTACTACAAACAATACCGTATCCAGAAGGGAAGTGGGGTAGGGGTTTTGAAACCTGCTGTGCTATGAAATGTTTGTCCGACTTGTAAATACGTAACAATAATGCATATAAACAAATTTTGATGTGTTTTTATAAGTTTTTTTGTTGACTCTCCCTTCCCTCCTGAAAAATTAACCCTCCCTGAAAAGAAAATCCTGAATAAGGCCCTGACTACAAGAAAGAGTTCTTTCAATTAATCGTACTCTATATCCATTTGTATGTCTAATGTTGTCCAATTTCTATATTTCTCACTACTAGTACAACTTTTATAAAGAAAGAGCAAAATTTTCAAAATTTCTTTCTTATAAAAAAACAACATATTGTTGAAATTTACTTCTTATAAAGAAAGAACATAGTGTCAAAATTTACTTCTTATAAAAAAGGACATATTGTCCAGATTTACTTCTTATAAAGAAAGAACCGAACCTATTGTCAAAGTTTATTTCTTATCCAAATAGTACATATTGTCAAGATTTATTTCTTATAAAGAAAAAACATACAGTCAAAATTTACTTATTATCAAAAAAAGGGCATTTTGTCCAGATTTACTTCTTATAAAGAAAGAACGTAGCCTATTGTCAAAGTTGATTTCTTATCTAAAAGTACATATTGTCAATATATACTTCTTATAAAGAAAGAACATATTGTCAAAATTTACTTCTTATCAAAAAAGAACATATTGTCAAAATTTATTCTTATCAAAAAAGGATATATTGTCAAAATTTACTTCTTATAAAGAAAGAGCGTAACCTATTTTCAAAGTTTATTCCTTGTCTAAAAAGTACATATTGTCAAGATTTACTTCTTATAAAGAAAGAACATATTGTCAAAATTTACTTCTTATTAAAAAAGGACATATTGTCAAGATTTATTTCTTATGAAGAAAGAATGTAGCCTGTTGAAACAATTTACTTCTTATCTAAAAAGTTCATATTGTCAAAAATTACTTCTTATAAAGAGAGGACATATTGTCAAAATTTTCTTCTTATCAAAAAAGATCAAATTGTCAAGATTTACTTCTTACCGACGTTAAGAAAGCCCAGCACCCAATTAGAATCTGCACCTCAGATTAGGTTTCAAGTGCTTTAACTGTATAGATAGCTATTATACACATATATATTAATATTTATATAATATATATTTATGTTAGCTACAAACGAGATTACTCTAGAGCTATGAAGACTTACGAATTGAGCAGATTGGCTGTAGTCTAGTTGCTGTCAATGGATTGATTATGTATATCTTGCTTTAAGATCTCCTTTTTTCCTCCTGTTTCTCGTTGTGTGTTTCTTATTTTGCTATCTCCTTCTTTCCCCTTGTTGTAATCTGTCTCTTTCTCTTTCTGATTTGCCAGAAAAATAGATGTATTCTCAAAACTTAGCACCGACCGAGATTCTGAACTATAGCACCGACCGAGTAATTTTAAAACAAGATTTGCGTGGAGTTAATGGCTGTTATCTCCAAGTGTAATCACTTTCCTCCCTCTGATAAATTGTTTTTAATAGTACTTTCGTCATGCAAGGCACCGCAACAAACACTGAAAGCAGTGCACTTGGATCACCTACAAGAGGAGGCTTGACCCTGAGTACCTTGAGAACAGCACTGTCATCTTTAATAGCACATCTTCAAACAGCACATCTTTAATAGTACTTTCATCTTCCAAGGTAGCACAGCAAACACTCAGAAAGCAGTGGACTCGGATCACCTACGAGAGGAAGCTTGCACCCGTGTAGATTGAGAGTAGCACTGTACAGTTTAATAGCATCACCTATTTAATAGCACTGTCGTATTCCAAGGCAGACAACAAACACTCAGAAAGCAGTGCACTTGGATCACCTACAAGAGGAGACTTGAACCTAAGTACCTTGAGAATCGCGCTGTCATCTTTAATAGGACACCTTTAGAAGCACTTTCATCTTCCAAGGTAGGACAAAAAACACTCAGAAAGAAGTGCACTGGGATCGCCTACAAGAGGAGGTTTGTACCTGAGTACCTTGAGAACAGCACTGTCATCTTTAATAGCGCATATTTAAACAGCACATCTTTAATAGCCTTTTCATCTTCCAAGGTAACACAAGAAACGCTCAGAAAGCAGTGCACTCGGATCACCTACGAAAGGAGGCTTGCATCTGAGTAGGTTGAGAACAGTACTGTCAACTTTAATAGAATCACATCTTTAACAGCACTGTCATTCCAAGGCAGACAACAAACGCTCAGAAAGCAGTGCACTCGGATCACCCACAAGAGGAGACTTGCACCTAAGTATCTTGAGAACAGCACTGTCATCTTTAATAGCACTGTCATCTTCCATGGCAGACAACAAACACTCAAAAAGCAGTACACTCGAATCACCTACAAGAGGAGGATTGCACCTAAGTACCTTGAGAACAGCACTGTCATCTTTAATAGCACATCTTCAAACAGCACATATTTAATAGTACTGTCATCCTCCTAGGTGGCACAACAAACACTCAGAAAGCAGTGCTCTCGGATCACCTTAAGAGGAGGCTTGTACCTGAGTACCTTGAGAACAGCACTGTCATCTTTAATTGTATATCTTCAAACAGCACATCTTTAATAGCGCTGTCATCTTTCATAGTATCACATCTGTAATAGTACGTCTTTAATAGCACTGTCATCTTCCAAGGCAGCACAAAATCACTGAGAAAGCAGTGCATTCAGATCACACTAAGAGGAGGATTGCACATGAGTACCTTGAGAACAGCACTGTCAAATTTCATAGCATCACATCTTTAATAGCACTGTCATCTGCCAAGGCAGCACAAAGAACACTGAGAAAGTATTGGACTCGGATCACCCTTACCTTGAGAATAGCACTATCATCTTTTATAGTATCACGTTTTTAATAGCACTGTCATCTTCCAAGGCAGCACAAAGAAACACTGAGAAAGTAGTGCACTCAGATCACCTACAAGAGGAGGCTTGCACCTGAGTACCTTATGAAAACATCTTTGTTAGATGATGAACTTCCGCCTAGAAATGCAGGTGGAAGTACTAATAGAAGGAAAGATGAATGATTTAAAAGTAACTCATTCGCATTACTGTAAAAATCATCTTTTAATACTTTATGGTATTTTCCAGACAACCGTAAAGTATGTTTCAGTACTTTTTCGAAATTTCCACTTTGGACTATATACGAATTTTGTCGGGAGCCGGGCTTCCAGAAAATAATCGAAGTTCTGAGGAGCTCAATCTCCGGACTCCAAGTTGGAAACACTAAGTTAATTTCTCAAGGACAATTCTATGATGATTAAAAGCCTTTCCAATTCCTACTTAATTACACGTTTTTCAATTAATTTCAGGATGAATCTAGGTTTTTCTCTACGTTTTTCTTACATTATCCTTTCTGTCTTTTTTTCAGGCTACTTTGACTGAAGTGGATTATATTTCTGAATATGTCTCTTTTGGTATTCTTTTGTTTTTTGTCTTTCTTGAGAAATCCCCCCCCCCCAAAAAAAAAATAGCTCCAACCTCTGATGAAAAAATGGGAGCATTCTTTCTTTTTTGCGATTTTGGCAACGTAGTGTTTTTTGGCTGGACAAATATTTTTTGATTTTTAGTTTTCCTTCCAGATTACGTTCGTCGATATGCAACAGAAGAGGCTCTTCGTGAACAGGAGCAAAAGGATAAACAACCCTCTGACGATGAAAGTGAATCATCTATGTCGGATTTCAGTGAAGACGAAGCCGGCGATATGGAATTATAGCCAGTTTTTGGGTGATCTGCGTTCCGGTGCGATTTTCGTAAATTTATCGAATATCTTTATCTCTTTCAGTGAGAATGTGAAATTTTTAAAGAAAAACTATGTCTCCACCTCCGGACAAAGACTTAAATTAGTTCCAGTGATTTTTATTGTATGTTTGTTAGGTTTTCAACGTTAACGATTGGTAGAGATTAGGGCCCCTTGATTTTTAGTTGTGAACATCACATACTGATATTTGTACTGGGAAAAGTTTGTCATGTTTCTATGACCATAATGTGTTTTAAGTTTATTTATTTATGAAACTTTTTTAGTAAAATAAAATGAAGTATATTAAAAAGTTGAATATATACACCCTTTCTAGATTCTTAGATGTATGTATTCTTAGATATATATGCTTAACTTCTTTAACAACAAACTTCACCTTTCTTGAGAACATACCTGACATAAGAAGCTACTTAAAAAAAATGAAAATTGTTTTCAATATTAAGTAGAAATTTTTTGCACCATTTGCTCTTGTTTTGAAAAATGTAATATCAGTATGTGTTGTTATTGTTTTTCAAATTTCATTTGTAACAGTACGGTATCTCTATATATCAATGTTTTATCATTGTTTTGAGATTTAAATTCAATTCAAATGTGTTTTTTTTAATCAACTCTAAGTCAATTCCTCACCAGGCATATGTCCTCTGGGAGGGAGGGGAGCTTGTAATTATCCCTTCGCTTTGAAGACTGTAGAAAAAAACTTGACTCTTTCTAATTGAACTTGAACTTTCTAATTGACTCCATTAGGAAGTTCCATAGCACCATTTCAGTTATGTCACTGCGAAATCCAGAAAGGGCTAATATGTTTCTTGACAAAATATAGCCTTAATAAATAGTCTCAAAAGATAGTTAGAATAAAAAAGTACAATTTTCATATTTGGTTATAACAATACGCTTAAGTTTTTTCGTATGACAAAAGGTTTGCATAGCCTTCTATTTGTGAAGCAATGTTTATGTATAGTAGGGTGACCGGATCTCATCGAAGGGGAAAATTTTTGGATTTTTGTTTCTCTTAACCCCACAAATTATTTTCCTTTCCAGATATTGAGTTAGCCGAATTCGAGTTCGATCAAACGACTTTAACCTGTGTTGCTTGTCGCTTAAAGTTTGAAAAATTCAAATTTTCAAAGCAAAATTAAAAAATAAGGCCGAAAGGCTTACATATCGAGCCATAACTCCAGAACGGTAAATATTAAAAACCAGCTTAATATCTCACGAGGAAGCCCATAGCGTTCTTTAAAATTCAAATTCTATACTGAATTGTTGTTATTTTAAGTCAAACCGAGTTAAAACAGTATTTAGCCCCAAAAACATGAAAAACGTTATCCACTGAAAAATTTTGCTTTATTTGGTATTTTTTTTTTAGTTAAAAGCGGAAATATGATAAGAAAAAAGTAATACTGATAAGTCTAACGGCATTTTGTACTTAAAATACAAATGTTATATAAATACACACAAAACAGAGCCGAAAATGATACAGACTTAGTACAATCATGAGTTCATAATTTTATATTGTAATTTAATCTGTTGTAGAGCTTTCGTTATAGCTTTTGAAACTTCAGGATGTAATATTTAGCATTTGCTTACAACTTGAAGGACATATTTCTTTTGGCCTTTATCTTTTTCCAGAAGGTTGTTAAATTCGTTTATTAATTTAACACCACTCTCAGCCATATCATTAACTACTTTTAATTTGTTGACAATTTTCAATCCTTCTTGAAGGCCGTTATTTTGAGGCCAGGTGTTTGGATGTTGTCTAGGGAATATGTTTTTATCTTAAAAACATATTTCAAAGAGTGGAAACGTTTCTTTGGCTAGCAATTTTACCAATCCTCCATCAACTACCTGTTGTAATATCTCCTTTCATGACTTGAGTTTACAACCCTAGTGTTTTCTAATGGTTCATAAGTGCTACCGAGCCATTCATTAGCCATTAACAACTTTTTGTCACCTGTAAAGGCGGGATAAAAAAAAAAGATAATCCCACCCACCACCTCTACATTAAAATATCACAAATAGTAAAAAAAAAAAGTAGTTTGGTCACGTCTATTTCTGCAATGTCGTTTGTCATATTCTTTATAGTCCAGCCCATTATGCAAAGTACCTTAGCCTTGTTTTGGTGCAACATGAGCTTTTGGAGCATTGAATAATATATTTTAACTAGAAAAACTGATATGACACGCCCAGAACTTTCTTCTTCTTCAGACAACCTAAATGGATGACTAAAAATGAACATTTTAGAGCAGTAAATAGCCTCTACCATCCACCCAGTGTGATGAATGGCTCCTGGAATTCTAAAACCAACAAAATTGCTGTGTAAAGATCCAATAAATACCAGAGCCAATTGCAATAGTTCCCTTGGGTGGCTATCAGTTAATTTGTTTTCGAATTCAGTGTCAACATTTGCAATTGTTTCTAGAGTTAGCTGCTTTTGTACTAGATTATCACTGATACCTGTGTTGCATTTCCCTTTGCTTATCTTGGGCCACGCAGTGAGGAATCTCTTAAAAATGTCTTGATGAGGCTCAGTAGTCGATCCTATTCTTGTGTTGAATACGCCTCTTAGCAGAATTACCTAGATATGATGACGTTAAGCTTGGTGTAATAAATCTCTTCCTAACATTTGCTCCAATACGTACCCTCCTTTGAGTCTTCCCGTATTGGATTCTGCGGTGTTGAAGCACATCGCCTTGACGGTGTTGGAAAGACCCCATTATGAAATTACAATAGCTATTTGCTCACATTGTTCATTTTTTAAAACACCCTGTAAAAGTTTACTGTCCCAATGGACAACCAGTGGCTCTTCTTCAGGAATATTTACTTTATTTTTTTTTTTAGTATATTGTTCTCTGAATATTTGCCTTCTATGATGTAATAAAGTTTTTGAGATTTTGTACTGAAGAGGGTTAAAATATAATGCTTCTAGAGTGGCTGTTAAAATTCTCGTGGCATTTCTGTCGGATACATTATGTTGATCTAAAAAAATGGACAACTTCATGTTTAAAATGTCCTTAACATCCCTTGAAAATGAAACATTCATCCTCTTGCTTTCAGATGATCCTGGATCTTCTGCAGTTTCTTCAGGAACATCCATTTCCTTCAAGATCCCGATTTCCTGGTAGATACCGTCTACCAGATTCAATATTTACGCTGTGTTTCCTTTTTCTTTTTACCTGTCAAAAAGAACTTTCTTTGCTAAACTAGTCAGGTAATCCCCATACAATAAAAGATTAAATTTGAACAAAAGGCTAATGTCTTTAAAAGTTGAATTTCAAAGTACTTTTAATAAGAAAAATTTAATTCTGAGACAGACTATGCAAAAACCTGAAAAATTCTTAGAATGCCCCAAACTGGTTCCTAAAGGTACCAGGTCGCGTTATTGGGATTAAAGACTGTTATAACTCTGTTTTCTGTAAAGTGACAACAATTATGTATAGAATATAAAGTTTCAAGAACAAGTTTGGCTTTCCTAAGAGATATTAAGCGTGTTTTTGTTATTTACTATTCTGGATTTTGAACCTTTTCAAAATTTGAGCGACGAGCGGTACGGATTAACGTCGCTTAATCGAGCTCAAATTTCGGTCATCTAATATCTTGAAAGGAGAATCGTTTTATGGAGTTGAGACCAACAAATTTCGACATCGAGTTTTTAGGACACCATTCATTTTCAAGAAAATTGGTATTTGAAAAAGTAATCATTTTGAAACTGGCAATTTGCCCGACCAAGAACCTTCAAAACACCACTGTATACCTTGTAAGCAAAGTTCTGACTGAAGATGATAATTTTGCTCAGGCGAAAACGACCAAGCGACGTTGCTATGTGGTTTCTATTCGTTGAACTTGATCGAAAGCGAAAATTTCGTGGGCCCTCTTAGAAATTTTCTCGTAAATAAGTTTTTCCTTGGAACACCTCTCTAAAACACGGATGGCAATTGTAAATTTTTACAATCTTGTAAACAAGAATCTTTGATTCATTTTGAGCACTATTTCAATTAATTTGATCACAAAATAGCATCCATCCTCAATTTCATCCTAACCAGAAGCGTTCCTAAAGGTAGGGCATATGCAGACGTGTTTAGGCGTAGTTTGACATGAGATTAAGGGGATAGTTAAGATTTGACTTGCAATACGTTCCTTTTGACCAGAGGTGATGGCACTCACTGCTAAGAATAATTGCTAAAACTGCAATGGTGTTCACGGCTAAGAATTGGTAAAAGAAAAAATAAAGCTTTTCTTCATCAGCTTTCATTCTTTTCTTTTTTTTTTAATTTGCGAAGTCTGATGAAGTTAATTTCACCATCGTGAAATTAAGAAGGAAGCTTTTATTTATTTGGAAAACAGTCTCATCAATCATCAATTTCATTCGAAGCAGAAGTGTTCAAAATGTTGGAATATATACAGATGTTTTTTAGTGTAATTTAACAAAAGATTTATTTGAGAATTACGATTTTGCTGTTTCAAAAAAATACCTTTTGACCGAAGATGATGGTGCCCGATATAATAAATCATAAAAATCCAAAAAACAAAATCAAACTTCGCATCCTTTGCGCCCATTTCTTTTTTCTTTTTTTGTTAGATTTGCGTAAATTTAATGTTGATGGGTAGCCTCCATCATGAGATTAAGGCTGAATTGATTTGAAAGTATTACTATTAGGCTAAAAATATTTCATGGTTTATATTTTAACAAAAATATTTCATGGTTTATTTGCACATTTCTGAGACTTATGTTGATATGTATAAGTGCTATCTGTAAAATTCTGTCACCTTGCCTCCTTACACATAATTGACCTAGATTTGTGTGGTATTTCTGCTCCTCGTATCTGTAGAATATTTTAGGGGAGAAACGTGTTTTCTACATTTTTTGTTGGCCTTGATCTGACTGCTGGTTGATTGATTGTATGTTTTTTATGTGGCTAACCCTGGGCTCACATAACGTTGTTTCTCCAACAAAACAATAGCTTTCTCGAATAAAAGTTCGTGAAATTTCTAAAATTCTATAATTTCAATTTTATCCTATAATTAGTTTTAAGAAGAATGTTTTTTAGTACCTCTATAAATATAGTTTAAAAGAGCTAGTGAATCTTAAAGACGCGGAAAATTGTGGTAAACATGAATGAATTCTTGCGTAAGATGTTTATTTTCAAGAGATATGTGGCTTTGGGAACCAGGCGAAATATATGTCAAGAGTATCTTCAGGAATAAGCTGTGTGTAGTATGTAGAACAATCCTTCTATAGATGATGCTTTACGATCTAATTCCTATTCTAAGCATAACCAAGACTACCTATAATCTATTTTCAAGCTTTCTCCTACAACGGATACCTCGGCGAATTATACCTTTTAAAGACTGGGGAGCTTGAAATTATTTGTCATAGCTTTGAATGGCAAAAGCTAAGGGGGACGAATTAACGCTTCTAGACTTTTAGATAAATAACACCTTTTTGCTTCACTGCAGCAAAACAGGCTTAGCCTTCGATGGAGTGCATTGCAATTACTTTCTTTAGGTTTGTGGGTAAAAAGTGCCTGTGATTGGTTAAAAGTGAATGTATGCAATCAGTTTCAACCAATCAGAGACCTTTTCCACTGACAAATCCGGAAAAATAAATTTCAATAAACTATATTTAACGCAAGGGGGAAAACACGGAAAGGATGGAACAGTTTTAAATAGACAGCAAAATAATTCTGCATAATAGAACAGGACGAATAATAAGAATAATTCATACTACCATCTGTGTATTGGGAATTATAAATATTACCGCAATCTGGCTAGTCAAATACTTGTTGCCATCTATAGTCGGTTTGTTCCAAACATTACCCATGGCTTGTCCCTGGCATTTGTGTAAATCAAGGTTGAGGTAAATTTTGTGTGGGTGATTCAATGGAATTTTTGTGTGATGCGTAAGTGATTTTTTTTTAGCAATAACCTATTTTTATCGTTGAAGCCATCATTATGTTTAGAATTTGTCTCTAATCGGAGGTTGGGACAAGAAAAAAAAACGTAGCTTTTAGTGTTAAATTTGCGTGTAGAGCTGACTAGAATGTAGAATTTTTTCACTCGAGAGTTAAATTTTTGGGAAAGAAACAGTTTTGATAGTACAGTATTGCATTAAAAAAAACTTCAGCATTGTGCTGGCTAGTATTAATAAAAATATAATATAATAATAATAAAAAAGATAATACTGACAAATTATTTTCAGTTATAAAATAATTCTATATTGTGTGCACGTCTAGAACCTCTTCTCAAGGTTGTCAATGTAGCTTGATGAAATATGGCAATAAGTTCATCAGATAGCCTTCTAAAAAAGCCAAATTGGACCATTTTAAATTCTAATTTATTCATTCATCTTTTTTAGCAGGAGGTGCTAAAATAGTAATCCTTTGTTTTGCTAATATTTACCTCAGTAATTTTCACCAATTCGCTTAATGTTTTATGAGACCTTGAAATAGCGTGGGGAAAGGAGTTTTATTTCAAAATGTACTATTTTGGACTCTGATTCTATTATGGAAACAAGAAATTACTCTTCTAATATGTTTCTCTGACGCTAAGTCCTAATGAAATATACCGATTTGACGCCATATTCATATTCTTTTGAAATATCCCCCATTGGATAAAGAATTCCCAACCCAGTGTGCCAAACACTTACCTGGGATGGCTCTTAAATATTGAATATAGAATGTAATAAACTATATAGAATACTATATACTGACATAATTTTTCTTTTTGATGGATAACTCGACTTACTACTTCAATTCATTTTAGGCCCTTTTAAATTAAAGGAAACATTAAATCCAAAATTAAATACTATATCATAAGTGACTGTACCGAGTGTTCGAAGTTTACACACAGATCGGGGGTACTTGTATGATATGCGCCCTAATGGTCGTATTGCTACCTAATGTTCTTTTAATATGTTTCTCTCGCGCTCAATCCTAATGAGATATACCTAAGTAAGATATAAATATAATACTTATTATACAAATTTGGGCTATATATTTGCACATTAGGGGGTGGGGGTAAAGTATAGCGGTTCAGCATGCCTAATGAACTAGGTACAATTATTTTGCAAATTGCATAGTAAGTATGGTTTTCTAACTTCACACTGTCCAAACACTTTAGCCCTACCCCTAATATGTAAATATATAGCCCAAATTATATATTTTCCATCTATTCGGTCACTTGTTTTTGACTTGTCTCACGCTAAGCTCAAAGAAACTAACGACAAAAAAAGAAACGGTTCTATAATGCCTCAATAATTGAACAACTTGAGCGGTATGGGGTTTATATTACATATTGCAGAGAAAAAAAAAATTATTTGAAATGTAATACATATTTTCTTGTGAATTTTTTTATTATTATTTCGGTTTGTCAGGAAAAAATACTGTTCAAAATTAAGAGTTCAAAAATACAAACATTGGTGTCTACATTATTTTTCTGTAAAATTATTATTTTTTTAACATAATAGTGTCAAGAATATTTGGCAGAACGCTATTTCAGAATCGTCTGTTATTTCTTACGTAGGGTTTGAATTATGCTTGAAAAATGAAGATTTTTAAGCCTGTTCGAGACTGTTTCTTTTTTTTATTATTGAAAATTATTTGTTGTTAACCAGAGCATGTCTAACCACGTTTATATATATTTTTTCTTTTTTTCGTATAAAATTCGTGTCAATTTATTAGCTATTACACCAGTTTTTAGAAGAAATAGAAGTTAGGAATAAAGCCCAAAGACGTGTCTGGCTTATTATAGTTGTTTTTTCGGGCATTGGACTTGAAGTATGTTCTGTCCGAGTTCGACAAAAATCTTTTTCAGGTTCTCCGTATTTAACAAAACCCAGCCTTAAAGCGCTTTCATTTTACGGTTTCCAAGGGTGTTGTGCACGGGTGCTTCAAAATTTGCAACAAGCCAGAATAGCATGGTTGAACACAGGTTATGAAATGACCCAAACAGTGTTGAACGCAGCACTCAAAATGATAATTTGCACAACTCGTGTGAAACTCCTTGCTGAATCTGGGTTGCCTCAGGCCACCCAAACGGAGCTTAGGTGTAGGAAATATAAGGAGTTGATAAGGACCCATCTGTAGACGGTTAATAAAGCATGATTAAACAGTTTGAGGTAATAAAGTATAAGTAGGGACGGAATCAACTCGATAGCAACCGGAACTAAAAAAAAGAATTTTGATGATAATGGATACATCTAAACAATTTGATTTTTACGCTGATTCCAAATATATAAAATTTATTAAGTTTTATGTTACCAGTAAAAAGCTACGAGGATGAGAAAATTCGCCTACTTTTCAGAAAAGGGGGAAAACCCCAAATATTTACGGAAACAGAATGAATCCCTGTCAAATTGTGCATATCAGAGAACATTATATTAGAGCTTTGAAACTCCTATCTACAAAAATGTGAAATTTTTGTTTTCTGCGAGAAGAAGGATCAAACGTATGCGTGTTTTTATTTTCACGGGTAATGGCATCGGACCAATGGTCCTCGAAGGTTGGATGAGGGCTTATTGGAACGGAAATCGAAAGTTCTAGTGTCTTTTGTAAGTAATCAAAAAGCAATTGGAGGGAAAGTAGCTCTCCACCCACACCTCTTTCTCTTCAAAGACATTCAATCAAAGTTTTGAGATAGTCATTTGACTCAGCATAGTTGAAAGGTCCAGTAGCTATGTTTCTGAGCATGACATGATCCTTCCCCCATGGGCCAAGAGTAAGGGGTGTAAGTTTGACCGTTGTTGACATAATAATAACAATAATAAACTGCAATGAAATTTAAGAGGGGCGTATTTTCGCCCCTCTTAAAATTTACTTCATTAAAAAAATTGTCAATGCTATTCTTGAAAGAGTTGATAGAGTCAGCCATAACCACTTCTTGGGGGAGGTTATTCCATTCCTTGACTGCTCGGTTTGATAAGGCCCACCTTCCAATTTCTTTATTGAAAATATTCTGTTTTAGCTTAACGTTGTGTCCTCGCAGATTGTGTGGAAGAATAGTATTTCTTCTGATCCAGTGTTATTATGGTACTTGCGACAAAGCTTGAAAGTCTCAATAAGATCAACTCGGAGAAGACTATTGGAGATGGAAGAAAGTGACAGCTTTTCCAATCGTCCACGGTAGGAGAGGTATCTTAGTTTTGGTACAGATTTTTGTGCTCTTCGTTGAATCTTCTCAAGTGCATCAAATTGTTTTTGAAGGCGAGTTCTTATCGTCGTGTGACCATATTCAATGATAAGCCAAACAAAGAGACTTGAATAAAGTTGAAAAAAGCTGAGGGTCATTTTGGGTGTTTCCACGAATAAGTCTTAACTACTTTCGAAGCTTTGCTCGCGATGGACTTGTAGTGGTCGGTTTTCGAACATCAGGGGGGGGGGGGGCGGTTAGTATCTAGGATTTTGGCTTGGATGGGATGGTTACCAAGGGAATTTTATCAGTGGAGGGTTCCAAAAAAATCCTCCTATGAGCTTTTTCCGATGCCTCCGAGTAAGATTAGGGAATTGAACTGCTTGGAGTCTTACCACATTCTGGTTGCAGCAGTGTGCAATATCTTGCTTTTTTTTCATTTGGAAAGATAACCCACGACATCACTGATAAACCAACTACTGTATTTACTTTTTCATGACTTGTAAATTCTACTTTAAGGTTGCTGATCGGAAACTGGATTTTCTAGTCTGGGATTTGCATTTTCTTAGGACTAAATTTACAGCCGACACCCTTGAAGCCATAGGAACTTAAAATGTAGCTTCAGAATTAAAATATAGGATAACAAATTTTAATCCAAACTGCTCCACTCTGAACCTTTTATTTTGGTCATAACATTTCTGTCGTCTCATCCTCATCCCCTAATTATAAAGGGAAAGAACTAGAAGCAAAAACTAGAACTAGAAAACAAGAAGTGCATTCGTCATGAATCAGTCAACCAATATTATTTTTTTTCGGAAAATAGCAGACGAGCTTAAAATACTATTCTTGACGTTATGACTCGTACGTAGTATCCCCTGAACAATTTTAAGCGCACAGATAGGGGGTAAACGATTAGAGGTACTAACCCCTCAAGATGGAGCTACGCGTACATGTGTCTGATGCAATAATGCACGTGTATAGTAAACCTATCTGTTACGTAATTGGGGTTGAGGGTAACGCGATCTCGCGTTAGTTGCTTCAGTTTTGAAAAAAAGTTCATTGTGTTGAACATCAAGGATAACTTGGTAATGAGTGGTATTATTCTTTTGGATATTAAATGCGCTGACCATGAGACTGAAATGAGCAAACTGAGACTTTGAGTGCCTAATGCTACAGCAGAACTGTCAAGGTATTGCCGGCTAACCGTAGAATAAGACAAGATATATGCGCGATATGTTATATCATTAAGCAAATCCTAGTCGGAAGAACAGTCATTCTTTGCAGCCAAAGTGAATATAATGCATATACAAAGATTACAAGACGTATTAAATGCATTAGTGAAATATATTGAAGACATTGATCTGAAGCATTCTATACAAAAGGAGTAAGTTTGCTACTAAAGACATTTATTATTAGCCTTTAGACTGTGGTCAGATTGTCAGGATTAAAAATGAGCGGATTTGAGAAACAAATAAGCATACGGAATCTTGTGACTTAGGAAAAATGGTCAATTTTAAACCATGATTTTAGAGTTATCTGTTTAAATGAAAATATTTCCTCAGGGATACCTTAACGACATGATGAGAAATGAGTATCTATCATTGATCTATTGCATGAAACTTTTACTCTGTGGTAAGTTCATTTACTTAATTTATTGATTTGCTAATCTGATCATTGTACACTTATGGCTGATTTTTCAGCACATTTTCCGTAGAATGAAAAAAAAGTCAACAAAGTGAAGAGAACTCTGGGAAAAATTGTTAAAATTAAAAGAAGAACTCGGTGACGTAGACTGGAGTATGGTAATTGATGAAATGGATCCAAATCAATCCTTAAATAACTTTTATAGTTTATTGACTGAAAAGCTTGATCAATTTTGCCCATATAGAAATCAAAAAGGGAAGAGGCATACATCAACAAAACCATGAGTAAATACATCACTTTTGAGGTCCATTAATGAACAAAAATCGTTTGTATAAAATTAAAATGAAGGTTCCCACTGAAATAAATATAATACGTTTTAAAAACTATAAGAATCTGTTAGTAAGAATTCTTAGAGAAAATGAAAGAGTCTATTATAAAAAAATTAATTTAAAAATTCTGATTCTCCCCGAAAAACTTGGAATTTAATTAAAGGTAAAATTTTAAAAAATAAAAAGTTGTCATATCCTGAGGTATAAATTAATACAAATAGTGCAGAAGTTGGAGGACTGCAAAATGTTTCTAATATGTTTAGTGATTATTTTGCTGGTATTGTTCAATCAATTGTTTTAGGAGGAATAGATCTGTCCCCTTGCAGGTTGCATAAACAATATTTACCCCCTCTCCCCAAGGAATGTACGGGCATATTTCTTGCCCCTGTTAGTTTTGGAGAATTCCACAAGATTATCAAAAACATAAAAAACGGTAATTTAGTGGGACGTGATGAACTATCAACAAGATTGTTAAAGAGTATTGCCAGAGTTATTTTTGAACCACTTATCCACATTTTCAATTTGAGTATCAATTCAGTTATATTTCCTAGTAGATGGAAAATTGCCTCAGCAATTTCGTTGTAAAAACAAGGTGGTAACTCTGATGTAAGAAATTTTCATCCAATTGTAATTTTATCGCCATTATCTAAAGTGTTAGAAAAAGTTTTAAAAGAAAGGATTTTTAGCTATTTGGATAAAATAAATTTCTTTACCAAATATCAATTTGGATTTTGGGAAAACCATTCGACTGAACGCGCAGTTGCAGCTCTTTTATTAGAAATAAATGACTATTTAGATAATGATTTCCACGTGGCTACTGTTTCCTATAATGTAAAAAAAAGTATTTGACACTTTAAATCATGAAATTCTTCCTGGAATTTCCATGAAATTCTGACATAAGAGGGAAAGGATTACACACTATTAAATTGTACCTGTGCGGACGCAAAATCACTGTAGGTGTCGGTGGAGAAATGACTAATTAATAAAAAGTCTTATTGATATTGGTGTACCCCAAGGTTTAGTATTAGGTCTACCTTTATTTAGATTTATATTACTGATTTTCCACGAGGTGTGCAAGAGAATATTAGCCATGCCAATCTATTTGCAGATAATACAGCTATAACAGTTAAAGCTAGGAATTCGTCAATATTGATTGAAAATGTGACTATAAGTTTTAACTCAGTTAGTCGATGTATTGTTTTCAATAATCTGTTACCTAATTTTACAAAAACTATATTTAATGTTTTCGGTCGTTCAAAATATCCCACTCGAGAATTTTCTAGTTAGGACCTGCAGGTTGGTGATCAAAATTTGTATGATCCAGTCATATCGTTATTTAGTTTTTCTTGATCCTCTTTTTTCATTTCATAATCAGATTAAGTATTTAAGATTAAAACTTGCTGAAAATATTGGGTTGATTTGCCGTTTACCATATTAAAAATAATTTACCGCTCTTTAATTGCTTATTATTTGAATTATTGCTCATTTGTTTATCTTAATACCTTTTGGAAGCATAAAAACCTTGCAGGTACTACAAAATAGGGCAGTAAGAATAGTTGGAATTTTTAAATCGACCGTCCAACCTTGAAAATGTTTCGGAAATTAAAATGTTATTCTTTTTTTTAGTTTGTTAGATTTAAAAAATACACCAGTATTAAAAACTTCACATGGCAATTTCAAATCCAAAATTCTAAAATTTATTTCTATGATAAATCTCTGTTAATTGTAATTCCTCGTTCGGATTGTCGGAGCTCTGGGATATATCGAATTGCTTTTGATAGTTCTGAAAGGTGAAAGTTTTTGATTATGTACCAAATACCCTTTATTGTAAACAATTATAAGCTGAATGACAAAATTCTCTTTGATCCCTCCCAAAAATCTCAGCTAAATTTCAAAAAGCAAATATTAAAGATTGTTGGCAAAAATTTTGATTATTCACCGTTGATGATAATAAACAAATTATTTGATTTCCTTCTTTGTCTGCTTTGTTTTTGTGTCCCTGTGTATGGGATGGCCTCCCAGCCCCTCCTGCATAATGTTTCTTTATTTATTTATCCTTGTTATTTCGCTTTTAAGTATTTTTTTTCTATTTTTGTTTGTGTTTTGTCGTGTTAAATTTTGGAATTATTATTATGATTAGAGATATATTTTCTATGTTTTTGCACTGTCCCAGCCTTACGAGCTCTGCTCTCTGTTGGGAAATAATATTGTTTTGTATTTTTGAAGTTTAATAAAGAAAAGTTGAAGTAATTGAAACAAAACAAAATATATTGTGATATCTGTTTTAACCACTACCTAGACGGTCATTTTGAAAGACAATAACAAAAAAGTCGAACATGTTTTGTGATGTCACCCTCCCTACTTTCATTTTCCCCATTCAGTTTGTTTTTGGAAGACAACAGTCAACATCGAAAAATGTTTTTCACATTTCCATTATATTTGTATGCGTTGGGTAATTAGTTATCCTGCAAGACTTTTACTTTTGTTGATGGCTATAATGAAAAGTGTAGATTATGCAATCCCTGTAAATTGCACAGAGGATACGCAGTCCGAATTAATGACTAATTTCTGTCTTGGCGAGGTTTGTGACTCTCACACTAAAGGTTTCCTATTCTCCAATTATGATAAATGTGATCAACAGAAAAAATACATACCCTGGCAGGATTGCAAAAAACCCTAAGTGCTATTTCATTTTGTTTTTAAGAGAGTGGTACAGTCGTGGTTTTAAATTGTTTTAGGAAGAAAAACTTGGTCTACAATTAAATTGCTGGAATAATAAGAAAGTCTGATTTTTACGACATCACTTTGAAGATACAGGCTACTATGATTATAAACCTACAGACTTTAATTTAACTGTTACCGAAATTTGTTCTTCATATGAGAATTTTGTGCGCGACATAACTTTAAACCACTAAACTGTAACACATGAATTTAATAACATGAATTTAATAACATGATTCAAAATTGTATTACTGACTTTACGAAGAGATGTAAAACTGACGTTACAGTATATTATAGAAAGTATTACCCTGACTTTGTTGCCAAGAGGAGTACAAGTTGAATCCTGACGAGCCGCCGCCTATTATCGTTTCCAATAATTACCCCATGGAAGAAGAAATCTAAAGGACACAAGATTCTTATTGTACATATAATTTTTATTAATAAACGAATTTACATACTATTTTTATAGCACTTTACTTTTAGGGCACTATATTATACAGGCAGGAAAGAGTATTTTCAACTACAAAGTTGTACAATCGAGGATTGTTACTATAAATGCCAAGAAATTCTCTGTAAGTGTATCCGCGACATCGAAAAAAATATAATAATGCATAAATAAAATATAATCCGCCGATTTTGGCTGCTAAATTTTGTACTTGTATTCGATTTTGAATAACAGATTTTCTACTTTGTTGAAAAGAGTTTTAAATGTATGCTTTATAGAACTTATGCGGTAGGCTAAGAGGATAAACAAAATCAGCATTCTTTGCTGTTTGAAAAAAGCACAGCCAATGCCCCGTCTTTACAGTTATGGATTACTATTAACAATGATAATGGTATTGTAAATGAATTGAATATGGTCAAAGAAATCTGAGGGTTTACAATAAGATTTGTATTTGTACATGTAAGGATCCAAAAAGAAAAAAAAACTAAAAAAAACCTAAACAGCTAAAAAAAAGAAAAAACTAAAAAAACTGGGAATTCCACAAATGTTTCAATATATTTTGACAAAAGATTAAGGTAATTCGAAAACCTTAAAACAGATACCCCAAATTTTGAGGTTTATTATCAATAAAAAGAAGAAACTTAAAAAAGAAAAACTAAAAAAGAAAAAAATAAGAAAAGAAAAAACTATAAAAGAAAAAAAACTGAAATGAAACTGTATCTATATATCTATATAAATAACGACCAGGACACTCTAAGAGAAATTACAGACTGGGATACCGGGACACAAATGACGACCGGGACACAGGGAATATAAATGACGACCTGGACACAGGGATACAACTCCAACGGGGACGCCGGGGGCACAGGGGGATATATAGATGACGACGGGGACACAGGGAATGTTCGATTAGCAATCACCATCAACAAAGCTCAAGGGCAATTGTTAGAAAAATGCGGTATAGATATGAATACGAATTGTTTTCCCATGGACAATTATTATGTTGCATGTTCAAGAGTTGGTAAACCTGACAATCTATTTATATGTACAGACAATAGGACAGCGAAGAATGTTGTATATTCGCAAGTTTTACGTAGTTAAATATATATCTATATATATAAAAATAAGTTGTCTGTGTGTGGATCTGTGGATCAGGTGACGTCATGTTTCGGCTGACGTCATGAAATTAGTTGCCATCATTTTTGCTTTGAAGGTGACGTCATTCAAGTTATATAAGACATGTGTTCGCCGTCATGTTTCGGCTGACGTCATGAAATTAGTTGCAATCATTTTTGCTTTGAAGGCGTGACGTCATTCAAGTTATATAAGACGTATGTTCGCGTAGAATTCTATTAATGTTTAAGTTTATAATGACTGATGAAGATGCTCAAAGAGTCTATGCCAAAAAACTTGCTGCTGATAGAGAAAGTCAGAAAAGAAAGCGTGCCGAGGAACTACCAGAGCAACGCGAAAGCAGACTTGCTGCTGAAAGAGAAAGTGAAAAAAGAAGGCGTGCCGAGGAATCAAAAGACCAGCAGGGAAACAGGCTTGAGGCTGATAGAGAAAGAAAGAACAGAAAGCATGCCGAGAAACTACCAGAGCAACGCAGAAGCAGACTTGCTGCTAAAAGAGAAAGTGAAAAAAGAAGGCGTGCCGAGGAACTACTAGAGCAACGCAGAAGCAGACTTGCTGCTAAAAGAGAAAGTGAAGAAAGAAGGCGTGCCGAGGAATCAAAAGACCAGCAGGGAAACAGGCTTGCTGCTGATAGAGAAAGTAAGAAAAGAAAGCGTGCCGAGGAATCAGAGCAATCTGAAAGTTATCGCCTGGCATTCAGGTACAACCCAGTCGATGATTATAGCTTGAGTAGATGTGTTCAAATCGGGACAATGTCTAAAATTTGTCCCTATTGCAAGGCCTTGAAATTCAATGGTGAAACAATGGGAATGTGTTGTGCCTCAGGAAAAGTTAAACTTCCTCTATTGGCTGCACCACCAGAGCCATTGAAGACTTTCCTTACTGGAACTACGTCAGAATCTAAGCGTTTTTTGTCAAAAATCAGAAAATACAACTCATGTTTCCAAATGACGTCGTTTGGAGCCCAAATCGAAAATCCAGATCAATTTATGTCTACTTTCAAAGTAAAAGGGCAAATTTATCATAAAGCAGGGTCCCTTCTACCATTCTCAGGCGAGAATCATAAATGTTTACAATTGTACTTCATCAGTGATAGAAATTCTGAATTGAATGCACGTTGCGAAATTTCTCCCAACGTTGAAAGGACAATCGTTTCCCAATTGCAACATCTTTTCCATGAAAATAATAAGTTAGTGCGTCTGTTCAAAACAGCCATCGATTTGATGCCTACTGATTACTCATAAAATTGTTATTTCCGCTGACAAAACGCCTCCTGGCCGACATGTGCGTAGATACAATGCTCCGACTATCGACGAAGTGGCAATCGTTATGGTCGGTGATCAGTTTTTACCTCGAGATATTATTCTACATAAGCGAAACGCTCAGTTGTTAAGAATTGCTGAAACTCATCGATGCTACGATGCCCTACAATATCCTATCATTTTTTGGGATGGAGCCGACGGCTATCACTTTAATATTAAATTGATGAATCCAGCCACTAACAAAGAAATGAATAAGAAATGCAGTGCAATGCATTATTATTCCTATAGACTAATGATTCGGCAGGATGAAGAAAATTATATTTTAAAATGCCGTGAATTGTTTCACCAATTTATCGTTGATATGTATGCTAAAATTGAATCAGAACGTTTGCTATATATCCGCCTAAAATCAGACCAAGCTCCGCTCTGAACAATACATTCATTTGCGAGATGCAGTTATAAATGACGGTAATACCACAAACGTTGGAAGATTAACAATTTTACCTTCGTCATATGCTGGCAGTCCCCGTCATATGCATGAATATGCTCAAGATGCTATTGCGTATGTTCGTCTCTATGGTCGTCCAGATTTATTTATTACATTTACATGTAATCAATCTTGGGACGAGATACTGCAGCTTTTACTTCAAGGACAATCGGCGGTTCATAGGCATGACATTACGGCACGTGTCTTCCGGCAAAAGTTGAAATCACTGATAAACTACCTTGTAAAACATGAAGTGTTTGGGTCAGTGCGATGCTGGATGTACTCAGTGGAATGGCAAAAACGAGGTTTGCCACACGCACATATACTAATCTGGCTACATAAAAAAATTACTTCAAACGAAATTGATGATGTGATTTCCACTGAAATACCTGATAAAAATGTCGATAAGGGGTTACATGATATTATTGTAAAAAATATGATACATGGACCTTGCGGTGCACTGAACGAAAATTCACCATGCATGGCCAAAGGAAGGTGCACAAAGCAATATCCTCGACTTTTAGTACCCAAAACAATTACTGGCAATGATGGTTACCCACAATATAGAAGAAGATCTACTGAAGATGGCGGTAAAACAGCAATAATAAAGAAGCGTAACGGTACCACCATCGAAGTAGATAACCAGTGGGTTGTTCCATATTCCCCTTTATTATCAAAAACATTTAATGCACACATAAACGTTGAATACTGTAACTCCGTAAAGGCAATCAAATACATATGTAAATACGTCAACAAAGGCAGTGACATGGCAGTTTTTGGCTTGCAGTCCGAAATCAAAGATTTCGATGAAATCGTAGAATATCAGGCTGGAAGATACATAAGCAGTAATGAAGCTGTTTGGCGAATTCTTTCATTTCCGATACATGAACGTAGTCCAGCAGTTGTTCACTTAGCGGTACATTTACAGAATGGTCAACGTGTTTATTTCACGGAAACCAACGTGCAACAAAGAGTCCTGAATCCACCGGATACAACATTAACAGCTTTTTTTTTCGCTTTGCAAAAATGATTCTTTTGCAAAAAAACTGCTGTATACTGAAGTGCCTTCGTATTACACGTGGAATACTAAAAATAAAGTATTTGAACGTCGAAAACAGGGTAAGTCAGTCGACGGCCAACCTACCATCTTCAAAGATACCACGATAGGAAGACTCTACACCGTTCACCCCAATCAACATGAATGCTTCTTTCTACGCCTGCTTTTGGTGAATGTACCCGGTCCGACATCCTTTGAGTATTTGAGGACTGTAAATGGTACTATACATGACACTTACCGTAGTGCATGCCAAGCTCTGAATTTATTGGAGAATGACCAACACTGGGATAACTGCATCAATGACGCGTGCGAAACGTCAACCCCAAGTCAAATTCGTGCATTGTTTGGCATCATTTTAACATCTTGCTCTCCATCAGCTCCTACAGATTTATGGGAAAAATATAAGTCAAAAATGTCCGAAGATATACTTCATCGAAAACAGTTAGAGACGTCAGACATGACTTTTGATTTTACACCAGAAATTTATAACTACACTTTAGTTGTTATAGAAGATTTTTGCATAAGTATGGCAAACAAACCTCTTCAGGGTTTGGGAATGCCTTCACCTAACCGTATCGCTGCTGTTTCGACATGTGTAGAATTGGATCGTGAACAAAGTTACAGTACGAGTGATCTATTGTCGTATGTACAAAATAACATTTCCAAGTTAACGTCGGAACAAAAAGACATTTATGATACGATAATGCATTGTGTCGATAACAACGTTGGAGAAATTTTCTTTTTGGATGCGCCAGGAGGTACTTGTAAAACGTTTGTGATAAAACTGATTCTGGCATCAATTCGATCTAAAAATGATATAGCGTTGGCAATTGCGTCGTCCGGAATAGCCGCAACATTGCTGCCTGGTGGAAGAACTGCTCATTCCGCTTTGAAATTGCCTCTGAACTTGCATTCTACAGAAACTCCCACGTGCAATATTTCCAAATCATCTGGGATGGGTAAAGTATTGCAGCAATGCAAACTTATTATTTGGGATGAGTGCACAATGGCACACAAAAAATCGCTCGAGGCTCTGGATCAATGCTTGAAAGATTTGCGAGGGAAGTCGAAACCCTTTGGCAGCACCTTAATATTGCTTGCGGGAGATTTCAGGCAAACATTACCTATAATACCTAGATCAACTCCTGCAGACGAAATGAATGCTTGCGTGAAAAATTCTAATTTATGGGCACACGTAAAAACATTAAAATTAACTACAAATATGCGTGTCCGATTGCAAAACGATGACTCTGGTCAAACATTTTCAGATCAATTGCTGGTAATGGGAAACGGAAAGCTCCCAGTAGACTCAATTTCAGGACGTATACAGCTACCTGCTGATTTCTGTAATTTAGTGACGTCCAAAAAAGAATTGATTGAAAAAGTATTTCCGAATATTCTAAAAAATTATAAAAATAATAAATGGCTAAGTGTAAGAGCGATTCTCGCACCCAAAAATATAGACGTCCACGAAATCAACAATATTGTTTTGACCAAGATTCAAGACCAGGCAGTCCTTTACAAGTCAGTCGACACAGTTTTGGAACCAAATGAAGCGGTTAATTATCCATCTGAATTTTTAAATTCCATAGATCTTTCAGGGTTTCCACCACACGTGCTACAACTAAAAATAGGCGTACCAATAATACTTTTAAGAAATATAAACCCACCAAAGCTTTGCAATGGCACTCGACTTGCCGTAAAAAAAAACAATGGAAAACCTAATAGAGGCCACAATCCTGACAGGGCCTTTTGAGGGTGAGGCTGTTCTTATTCCTCGCATTCCCATGATTCCAACAGATCTGCCTTTTCAATTTAAAAGATTGCAATTCCCAATTCGATTAGCATTTGCAATCACCATTAACAAAGCTCAAGGTCAATCATTAGAAAAATGTGGTATTGATCTTAATACTGATTGTTTTTCCCATGGACAATTGTACGTTGCATGTTCGAGGGTCGGTAAACCTGACAATCTATTTATATGCAGCGAGAATTGGACAGCGAAGAATGTTGTATATTCGCAAGTTTTGCGCAGTTAATTTGTATTTCGGAACCAAATGAAGCGGTTAATTATCCATCTGAATTTTTAAATTCCATAGATCCTTCAGGGTGTCCACCACACCTGCTACAACTAAAAATAGGCGTACCAATAATACTTTTAAGAAATATCAACCCACCAAAGCTTTGCAATGGCACGCGACTTGCCGTAAAAAAAAAACAATGGAAAACCTAATAGATGCCACAATCTTGACAGGGCCTTATGAGGGTGAGGCTGTTCTTATTCCTCGCATTCCCATGATTCCAACGGATCTGCTTTTTCAATTTAAAAGATTGCAATTCCCAATTCGATTAGCATTTGCAACCACCATCAACAAAGCTCAAGGGCAATCACTAGAAAAATGCGGTATAGATCTTAATACAGATTGCTTTACCAATGTACAATTGTATGTTGCATCTTCGAGGGTCGGTAAACCTGACAATCTATTTATACGCACAGACAATGGGACAGAGAAGACTGTTGTATATTCACAAGTTTTACGTAGTTAATTTGTATTGTATCTATCTATTTATCTATCTATATAAAAACGAGTTGTGTGTATGCATGTTTGTTTGTTTGTAAAAAGAGCGTTTGCATATGACGTCATTATTAGTACATACGGCTTTGTATATGGACAGACAATGGGAAAGCCAAGAATGTTGTATATTCGCAATTTTTACGTAGTTTGAAACACATATATAACTCTATCTATATTCACAGGTGGGACACAGGGACACAACTACAATGGCGCGTAACTACAATGGCGCGTAACTAATATGGCGCGTAACGACTTACGCGCGCGGGGGGGCTTGGGGGGGCGCGAAGCGCCCCACCAACTAGGTGTTGGGGTGGCGCGAAGCGCCACCCCAACAGCTAGTATATATATATATATATATATATATATATATTATATATTTATTTATATAAAAATAAGTTGTCTGTGGATGTGTCTGTCTGCCGGGTGACGTCATGTTTGTGTGTTGACTGACGTCATGAAGTTAGTTGTCGTCATTTTTGTTATGACGGTGACGTCTTTAAAGATATTTAAGACATGCGTTCACGTAGAAATCTATTAATGTTTAAATTTAAAATGACTGATGAACTTACAATGGCAACAGCCGAGGAAGATGCTCAAAGAGTCTATGCCAAAAAACTTGCTGCTGATAGAGAAAGTAAGAAAAGAAAGCTTCCTGAGGAATCAAAAGAACAGCAAGGAAACAGGCTTGAGGCTGATAGAGAAAGTAAGAAAAGAAAGCGTGCCAAGGAATCAAAAGAACAGCAAGGAAACAGGCTTGAGACTGATAGAGAAAGAAAGAACAGAAAGTGTGCCGAGGAACTACCAGAGCAACGCGAAACCAGACTTGCTGCTAAAAGAGAAAGTGAAAAAAGAAGGCATGCCGAGGAACTACCAGAGCAACATGAAACCAGACTTGCTGCTAAAAGAGAAAGTGAAAAAAGAAGGCGTGCCGAGGAATCACAAGAACAGTATGAAATCAGGCTTGCTGCTGATAGAGAAAGTAAGAAAAGAAAGCGTGCCGAGGAATCAGAACAACCTGAAAGTTATCGCCTTGCATTCAGGTACAGCCCAGTCGATGATTATATCTTGAGTAGATGTGTTCAAATCGGGACTATGTCTAAAATTTGTCCCTATTGCAAGGCTTTGAAATTCAATGGTGAAACAATGGGAATGTATTGCGCCTCAGGAAAAGTTAAACTTCCTCTATTGGCTGCACCACCAGAGCCATTGAAGACTTTCCTTACTGGAACTACGTCAGAATCTAAGCGTTTTTTGTCAAAAATCAGAAAATATAACTCATGTTTCCAAATGACGTTGTTTGGAACCCAAATCAAAAATTCAGATCAATTTATGTCTATTTTCAAAGTAAAAGGGCAAATTTATCATAGAGCAGGGTCCCTTCTACCATTCTCAGGCGAGAATCATAAATTTTTACAATTGTACTTCATCAGTGTTAGAAATTCTGAATTGAATGCACGTTGCGAAATTTGTCCCAAAGTTCAAAGGACAATCGTTTCCCAATTGCAACATCTTTTCCACGAAAATAATAATTTAGTGCGTCTGTTCAAAACAGCCATCGATTTGATGCCTACTGATACGCATAAAATTGTTATTTCCGCTGACAAAACGCCTCCTGGCCAACATGTGCGTAGATACAATGCTCCAACTATCGACGAAGTGGCAATCGTTATGGTCGGTGATCAGTTTTTACCTCGAGATATTCTTCTTCATAAGCGAAACGCTCAGTTGTTAAGAATTGCTGAAACTCATCGATGCTACGATGCCCTACAATATCCTATCATTTTTTGGGATGGAGCCGACGGCAATAACTTTAATATTATATGTATACTATTATATAATATATGTATAATATTATATGTATGCTAAAAGTGAATCAGAACGTTTGCTATATATCCGTCTGAATCAGACCAAGCTCCGCTCTGAACAATACATTCATTTGCGAGATGCAGTTGTAAATGACGGTAATACCACAAACGTGGGAAGATTAACAATTTTACCTTCGTCATATGCTGGCAGTCCCCGTCATATGCATGAATATGCTCAAGAAGCTATTGCGTATGTTCGTCTCTATGGTCGTCCAGATTTAATTATTTCATTTACATGTAATCAATCTTGGAATGAGATACAGCAGCTTTTACTTCAAGGACAATCGGCGGTTCATAGACATGACATTACGGCCCGTGTCTTCCGGCAAAAGTTGAAATCACTGATAAAATACATAGTAAAACTTGAAGTGTTTGGGTCAGTGCGATGCTGGATGTACTCACTGGAATGGCAAAAACAAGGTTTGCCACACGCACATATACTAATCTGGCTACATAAAAAATTACTTCGAGCGAAATTGATGATGTGATTTCTGCTGAAATACCTGATGAAAATGTCGATAAATGGGTTACATGATATTATTGTAAGAAATATGATACATGGACCTTGCGGTGCACTGAACAAAAATTCACCATGCATGGCCAAAGGAAGGTGCACAAAGCAATATCCTCGACTTTGAGGATCCAACACAATTACTGGCAATGATGGTTACCCACAATATAGAAGAAGATCTACTGAAGATGGCGGTAAAACAGCAATAATAAAGAAGCGTAACGGTACCACCATCGAAGTAGATGGTGAATACTGTAACTCCGTAAAGGCAATCAAACACATATGTAAATACGTCAACAAAGGCAGTGACATGGCAGTTTTTGGCTTACAGCCCGAAATCAAAGATATCGACGAAATCGTACAATATCAGGCTGGAAGATACATAAGCAGTAATAAAGCTGTTTGGCGAATTCTTTCATTTCTGATACATGAACGTAGTCCAGCTGTTGTTCACTTAGCGGTACATTTACAGAATGGTCAACGTGTTTATTTCTCGGAAACCAACGTGCAACAAAGAGCCCTGAATCCACCGGATATAAAGTTAACCGCTTTCTTTTCGCTTTGCAAAAATGATTCTTTTGCAAAAAAACTGCTGTATACTGAAGTGGCTTCGTATTACACGTGGAATACTAAAAATAAAGTACTTGAACGTCGAAAACAGGGTAAGTCAGTCGACGGCCAAACTACCATCTTCAAAGATACCACGATAGGAAGACTCTACACCGTTCACCCCAATCAACATGGATGCTTCTTTCTACGCCTGCTTTTGGTGAATATACCCAGTCCGACATCCTTTGAGTATTTGAGAACTATAAACGGTACTATACATGACACTTACCGTAGTGCATGCCAAGCTCTGAATTTATTGGAGAATGACCAACACTGGGATAACTGCACCAATGACGCGTGCGAAACGGCAACTCCAAGTCAAATTCTTGCATTGTTTGGCATCATTTTAACAACTTGCTCTCAATCAGCTCCTACAGAGTTATGGGAAATATATAAGTCAAAAATGTCCAAAGATATACTCCATCGAAAACAGTTAGGGACGTCAGATATGACTTTTGATTTTACATCAGAAATTTATAACTACACTTTAGTTATTATAGAAGATTTGTGCGTACGTATTGCAAACAAACCTCTTCAAGATTTGGGAATGCCTTCACCTAACCGTATCGCTGCTGTTTCGACATGTGTAGAATTGGATTGTGAACAATGTTACAGTACGAGTGATATATTGTCGTATGTACAAAATAACATTTCCAAGTTAACGTCGGAACAAAAAGACATTTATGATACGATAATGCATTGTGTCGATAACAACGTTGGAGAAATTTTCTTTTTGGATGCGCCAGGAGGTACTGGTAAAACGTTTGTGATGAAACTGATTCTGGCATCAATTCGATCAAAAAATGATATAGCGTTGGCAATTGCGTCGTCCGGAATAGCCGCAACATTGCTGCTTGGTGGAAGAATTACTCATTCCGCTTTGAAATTGCCTCTGAATTTGTATTCTACAGAAACTCCCACGTGCAATATTTCCAAATCATCTGGGATGGGTAAAGTATTGCAGCAATGCGAACTTATTATTTGGGATGAGTGCACAATGGCACACAAAAAATCGCTCGAGGCTCTGGATCAATGCTTGAAAGATTTGCGAGGGAAGTCGAAACCCTTTGGCAGCACATTAATATTGCTTGCGGGAGATTTCAGGCAAACATTACTTATAATACCGAGATCAACCCCTGCAGACGAACTGAATGCTTGCCTGAAAAATTCTAATTTATAGGCACACGTAAAAATATTAAAATTAACTACAAATATGCGTGTCCGATTGCAAAACGATGATTCTGGTCAAACATTTTCAGATCAATTGCTGGCAATTGGAAACGGAAAGCTCCCAGTAGACTCATTTTCAGGACTTAAACAACTACCTGCTGATTTCTGTAATTTAGTGACGTCCAAAAATAAATTGATTGAAAAAGTATTTCCGAACATTCTAAACAATTATAAAAAAATAAATGGCTATGAAAGAGCGATTCTTGCACCAAAAATATAGACGCCCACGAAATCAACAATATTGTTTTGACCAAAATTCGAGACCAGGCAGTCCTTTACAAGTCAGTTGACACAGTTTTGGAGCCAAATGAAGCGGTTAATTATCCATCTGAATTTTTAAATTTCGTGGATCTTTCAGGGTTTCCACCACACGTGCTAAAACTAAAAATAGGCGTACCAATAATACTTTTAAGAAATATCAACCCACCAAAGCTTTGCAATGGCACGCGACTTGCCGTAAAAAAAAACAATGGAAAACCTAATAGAGGCCACAATCTTGACAGGGCCTTTTGAGGGTGAGGCTGTTCTTATTCCTCGCATTGCCATGATTCCAACGGATCTACCTTATCAATTTAAAAGATTGCAATTCCCAATTCGATTGGCATTTGCAATCACCATTAACAAAGCTCAAGGTCAATCATTAGAAAAATGTGGTATAGATCTTAATACTGATTGTTTTTCCCATGGACAAATGTACGTTGCATGTTCGAGGGTCGGCAAACCTGACAATCTATTTATATGCAGCGACAATTTGACAGCGAAGAATGTTGTATATTCGCAAGTTTTACGTAGTTAATTTGTATTGTATCTATCTATCTATCTATCTATATAAAACGAGTTGTGTGTATGCATGTTTGTTTGTTTGTAAAAAGAGCGTTTGCATCTGACGTCATTATTAGTGCATAAGGCTTTGTATATGCACAGACAATGGGAAAGCCAAGAATGTTGTATATTTGCAAGTTTTACGTAGTTTGAAACACATATATAAATCTATCTATATTCACGGGTGGGACACAGGGACATAACTACAGCCGCAAGTTTTTTGGCTTAGACTCTTTGAGTAGCTCTTTGAGCACTTTCAACATAATTATTCCAAGTAGACATCTTATAATTTTCACTAATTCGTGACGAGTTGAAGTCACGCGTTGAATAGCAGGAACCTAACAAAAAACAAAACTAATTCTAAAATATTCAGGTAATTTTCTATTTTGAAATAAAAACTAAAAATTATTGCTCAGACAACATAAATATTTTTAATGTTTACATAATAGCTTTATTGGTTCTGGACTGAAAACTATATATATATATATATATATATATATATATATATATATATATATATATATATATATATATATATATATATATATATATATATATATATATATATATATATATATATATATATATATATATATATATATATATATATATATATATATATATATATATATATATATATATATATATATATATATATATATATATATATATATATATATATATCCTCCTTTATTTTTCAGTTTTTTTCCTTTTTTTAGTTTTTTTTTGTTTTTCAGTTTTTAGTTTTTTTTATGTTGCATGTTCAAGAGTCGGTAAACCTGACAATCTATTTATATGTCCCCCAACGGTAGTTTTTATATATATAGATAGATTCGGTCGTTATTTGTGTCCCGGTGTCCCTGTCTGTAATTTCTCTTTGAGTGTCCCGGTCTTCATTTATATTCCCTGTTTCCTGGTGTCCTGGTCGTCATTTGTGTCCCGGTGTTCCGGTCTGTAATTTCATCAGTTGACAAACATGATGTCGTCATAACAAACATGACGACAACTAACTTCATGACGACATACAGCTCAATCCTAATGACGTCAGTCGACAGACAGACAAACAACTTATTTTTATATATATAATATATATAAGATTGTTGAGTGTTAGCATGCTTGGCACGTAAAATTTTTTCTAACAGTCAATGTTAGAATGAACACTGACAAATTGAAAAACATTGAAAAAGATAGAATGTTAACAAATCCTACAACAGAAGAAACAGCCTTGGAAGCTGCTCAAAGAGCTAATGCCAAAAGGCTTGCGGCTAAAGAACGTAAAACCGCGCAATTAGATGAAGATCAACCTGGACAGCGAGAGTCAAAACGTATCAAAACTGAAAATGATAGCGATGATAATTGGGTTAGGGATTTTGATTTGAATAAGGTTATCAATGCCTACCAGATTTTAGTTAAAAAAACAAAGGTTCGGCGATATGTATTTACGTCTGAAAAATAAAGAAGAAAAAAAAAACTGAAATTAAAAATGTAAAAACTGGAGATTGCATGAATATTTCAAAATATTTTGACAATAGATTAAAGTAATTCGAAAACCTTAAAACTGATACCCAAAAGTTTAAGGTTTATCATAAATTGATGAGCTTTAGCATGCTTGGCACGTGAAGATTTTTCCAACTGTCAATGTTAGAATAAACATTGAACGACAGAATTTGCGATTGCTATATGTCACTTGGTTAATAACAAGTGCCATAAAAAGGTAAAAAACTAAAAAGAAAAAAAGCTAAAAAAACTAAAAAAGCTGCAAAACTAAAAAAAAATTAAAACTAAAAAAGAAACTATATCTATATCTATCTATATATATAAAAACAAGTTGTTTGTGTCTGTGTGGGTCTGTCTGTCGGCTGACGTCATGTTTGTGTGTTGACTGACGTCATGAAGTTAGTTGTCGTCATTTTTGTTATGACGGTGACGTCAATATAGGTAATACTTTTAATGACGTCATCGTCATAACAAACATGACGACAACTAATTTCATGACGACATTATGACTGTGATGACTGACGTCATGAAGTTAGTTATCGTCATTTTTGTTATGACGGTGACGTCAATATAGGTATTTAAGACATTCGTTCACGGAAAAATCTTTAATTGTAAAATGACTGAAGAACCTACAATGGCAACAGCCGAGGAAGCTGCTCAAAGAGTCTATGCCAAAAAACTTGCTGCTGATAGAGAAAGTAAGAAAAGAAAGCGTGCCGAGGAATCACAAGAACAGCAAGAAAACAGGCTTGCGGTTAAAGAACGCAAAACCCAGTTAGATAAAAATCCACCTGGACAGCGAGAGTCAAAACATATAAAAACTGAAAATGATAGCGATGATGATTGGGTTTGGGATTTTGACTTGGATAAGGTCATCAATGCCTACCAGATTTCAGTTAAAAAAACAAAGGTTCGGCGATATGTACTTCATAGTGACGCTGAAAAATAAAGAAGAAAAAGAAAGCTGAAAAAAGAAAAAAGGTAAAAAACTAAAGAAAACTAAAAAGAAAAAACACTCAAAGAGAAATTACAGACTGGGACACAAATGACGACCGAGACAGAAGGAATATAAATGACGACCGGGAACCTCAAAGAGAAATTACAGACTGGGACACCCGGACACAAATCACGACCGGGACACAGGGAATATAAATGACGACCGGGACACAGGGACACAACTACAACGGGGACGCCAGGGGCACAGGCGGGATATATAAATGACTACCGGGACACAGGGATTGTTCGAATAAAAATTACAGACCGGGACACCGGGACACAAATGACGACCGGGACACAGGGTATATAAATGACGACCGGGACACAGGGAATATAAATGACGACCGGGACACAGGGACACATCATTAGAATAATGAGGTATAGATCTGAATACGGATTGTTTTTCCCATGGACAATTATATGTTGCATGTTCAAGAGTCAGTAAACCTGACAATCTATTTATACGCACAGACAATGGGACAGCGAAGAATGTTGTATATTCGCATGTTTAACGTAGTTAAAAACATATATTTATATCTATCTCTATTCACAGGTGGGACACAGGGACACAACTACAATGGCGCGTAACTAATATGGCGCATAACGACTTACGCGCGCGGGGGGGCTTTGGGGGGCGCGCAGTGCCCCACCAACTAGGTGTTGGTGTTGGGGCGCCGCACCCCAACAGCTAGTATATATATATAAAAATAAGTTGTATGTCTGTTGACTGACGTCATGTTTGTGTGTCGACTGATGTCATGTTTGTTGACTGACGTCATTATGAGGATTGAGCATTATTCCGTCATGAAGTTGTTTGTCAACCGACGTCATGTTTGTCGACTGACAAAATTACAGACCGGGACACAAAGGACGACCGGGATACAGGGAATATAAATGACGAACGGGACACTCAAAGAGAAATTACAGACTGGGACACCGGGACACAAATAACGACCGGGACACAGGGAATATAAATAATGATCTGGACACAGGGACACAACTACAACGGGGACGCCGGTGGGAACAGGGAAGATATATAAATTACGACCGGGACACAGGGAATGTTCGATTAGCCATCACCATCAACAAAGCTCAAGGGCAATCGTTAGAAAAATGCGGTATAGATCTGAATACGGATTGTTATCCCATGGACAATTATTATGTTGCATGTTCAAGAGTTGGTAAACCTGACAATTTATTTATATGGACAGACAATGGGACAGCAAAGAATGTTGTATATTCGCAAGTTTTACGTAGTTAAAAATATATATATATCTATCTTAATTCACAGATGGGACACAGGGTCACAACTACAATGGTGCGTAACTAATTTGGCGCGAAAAAAGCTAAAAAAAGAAAAAACTTAAAAAGAAAAAACTTTAAAAAAAGCAAAAAAATAAAAAAAAGGTTAAAAACTGAAAAGAAAAAAAAGCTAAAAAAATAAAAAAAGCTGAAAAACTAAAAAAAAAGAAAAACTAAAACAGAAACAATATCTATATATATAAAAATAAGTTGTTTTTAGGCATGTTTGTTTGTTTGTGGGTTTGTATATGACGTCATTATAAGTATATACGGCTTTGTATATGACGTCATTATAAGATGACACTACAGACCGGGACACCGGGACACAAATGACGACCGGGACACAAGGAATATACGACTGCAGCGGGGACACCGGGGTGTACAAGGGGGTATATAAATGACGACGGGGACACATCTATCTATATTCACAGGTGGGACACAGGAACACAACTACAATGGCGCGTAACGACTTACGCGCGCAGGGGGGCTTGGGGGGGAAGTGCTCCCACCAACTAGGTGTTGGGGTGGCGTAAAAGAAAACAAACTAGAATGTAAAAACTGGAAATTGTATAAATATTTCGAAATATTTTAACAATAGATTAAAGTAATTCGGAAAAAGAATAATTATGAAAACCTTAAAAAAAAAACTAAAAAGAAAAAATTAAAAAAAAGAAAATTAAAAATAAAAAAAAGAAAAAAAAACCTAATAAGAAAAAACGTAAAATAAAAAAAAAAAAAACTAAAAAAAAAACTTAAAAAAAGCTACAAAACTAAAAAAAAAGAAAAAACTAAAAAAAAACTGTGCATTGCACAAATATTTCAATATATTTTGATAATAGATTAAAGTAATTCGAAAACCTTAAAACAGATACCCCAAATTTTGAGGTTTAATATAAATTGTTAGAGCTTTAGCATGCTTGGCACGTAAAGATTTTTCCAAGTGTCAATGTTAGAATGAACATTGACAAATTGAAGAAAACAAATCAATAAAAACATGAAACTAAAAAAAAGAAAAAAACTAAAGAAAAAACTGTATCTATATAAAAAAAATAAATTGTATATATGCATGTTTCTTTGTTTGTGGGTTTGCATTTGACGTCATTATTACGGTGTCGTCCCGGACACCGGGACGACCATTGCCACAAATGACGACGG
The DNA here is from genome assembly GCF_032884065.1 of Artemia franciscana. Lineage (NCBI taxonomy): Eukaryota > Metazoa > Arthropoda > Branchiopoda > Anostraca > Artemiidae > Artemia > Artemia franciscana. The sequence goes on from NC_088883.1 coordinate 33,346,554, forward strand.
GACACAGGGAATATAAATGACGACCGTGACACTCAAAGAGAAATTACAAACTGGGATACCGGGACACAGGAAATATAAAACCGGGACACTTAATGAAAAACTGGGAATTGCATAGTTAATGCCAAAAGGCTTACGGCTAAAGAACTTAAAACCGATCTGTTAGATGAAGATCAACCTGGACAGCGAGAGTCAAAACGTATCAAAACTGAAAATAATAGCGATGATGATTGGGTTTGGAATTTGGACTTGGATAAGGTCATCAATGCCTACCAGATTTTAGTTAAAAAACAAAGATTCGGCGATATGTATTTACGTCTGAAAAATAAAGAATAAAAAGAAAACTGAAACTAAAACTGTAAAAACTGGGAATTGCATATATATTTCAAAATATTTTGACAATAGATTAAAGTAATTCGAAAACCTTAAAACAGATAATTAAAATTTTGAGGTTTATTATTAATTGTTGAGCTTTAGCATGCTTGGCACGGGAAGATTTTTCCAACTGTCAATGTTAGAATGAAGATTGACAAATTGAAAAACATTGAAAAAGATAGAATGTCACCAACTAAAAAAATAAAACTGAAAAAAGAAAAAAGATAAAAAACTAAAAAAAAGACTAGAAAGAAAAAACTAAAAAAAAAACAAAAATTGAAAAAATTAAAAAATGAAAAAACCTAAAAAGAAAAAAACCTAAAAAATTAATAAAATAAAAAGGTAAAAAAAAACTAAAAAGAAAAAAAAATTATTAAAAAGCTAAAAACTAAAAAAAAGAAAAAACTAAAAAAACTGGGAATTGCACAAATATTTCAATGTATTTTGACAACAGATTAAAGTACCTCGAAAACCTTAAAACAGATACCCAAAAGTTTGAGGTTTATTATAAACTGTTGAGTTATAGCATGCTTGGCACGTAAAGATTTTTCCAAGTGTCAATTTTAGAATGAACATTGACAAATTGAAGAAAACAAATGAATAAAAAGAAGAAACTAAAAAAACGAAGAACGAAAAAAAAAATAAGAAAAGAAAAAACTGAAAAAGAAAATAACTAAAAAAGAAACTATATCTATATATATCTATATATATAAAAATAAGTTGTCTGTGGATCTGTGGATGGATCAGGTGACGTCATGTTTGTCCGCATATGACGTCTGAATTATTTCACACTAATACAAAATAAGAAAAAAAAACTAAAAAAGGTAAAAACTTCAAAAAAAACTAAAAAGAAAAAAAAAACTAAAAAAGCTAAAAAACTAAAAAAAAACTAAAAAAAGGTAAAAAACTAAAAACTAAAAAAAAACTAAAAAAACTAAAAAAAGGCAAAAACTACAAAAAAACTAAAAACTAATAAAAAAACTAAAAAATCTAAAAAACTAAAAAAACTAAAAAAACTAAAAAAAGGTAAAAAACTAAAAAAAAACTAAAAACTAAAAAAGAAAAAAAACTAAAAAAAGGAAAAGACTGAAAAATAAAAGAGAAAAAGAAAACTAAAAAAATATGAATAAAAATACAAAAAAATAAAAAAGATAAAAACTACAAAAAAACTAAAAAGAAAAAACGAAAAAAAACTAAAAAAGCTAAAAAAATAAAAGAAGCAAAAATCTAAAGAAGCTAAAAACTACAAAAAAAAGAAAACAAAATAAAAAAATCTAAAAAAGCTTAAAAACTAAAAAAAAAACTAAAAAAAGATAAAAAACTAAAAAAAGGAAAAAACCATAAAATAAACTAAAAACTAATAAAAAAATTAAAAAAAGCTAAAAAACTAAAAAAACTGAAAAAACTAAAAAAGGTAAAAACTAAAAGAACTAAAAAAGAAAAAAAACTAAAAAAAGGAAAAAACTGAAAAATAAAGGAGAAAAAGAAAACTAAAAAAATATAAATAAAAATAAAAAAACTAAAAAGATAAAAACTTCAAAAAAAACTAAAAAGAAAAAAGAAAAAAACTAAAAAACCTAAAAAAAGGTAAAAACCAATAAAAAAAAACTAAAAACAAAAAAAGGGAAAAAATTAAAAATTTATTTCATCAAAAGTTTTCAATTGACGAAATTACAGACCGGGACATCGGGACACAAATGACGACCGGGACACAGGCACATAGGGAATATGAATGACGACACTCAAAGAGAAAGCGACCGGGACAAAAGGAATGTTCGATTAGCAATCAACAAAGCACCGGGACACAAATGACGACCGAGACACAGGGAGTATAAATGACGACCAGGATATAAGTAAAAAAAAACTAAAAAAACTAAAAAAAAGGTAAAAACTACAAAAAAACTAAAAAGAAAAAAAAAGAAAAACTAATAAAAAAAAAAAATCTAAAAATCTAAATAAACTAAAAAAGAAAAAAAATAAAAAAGGAAAAAAATAAAGGAGAAAAACAAAACTAAAAAACGAATGTATATACAGACCGGGACACCGGGATACAAATGACGACCGGGACACAGGGAATATAAATGACGACCGGGACACAGGGACTCAACTACAACGGGGACGCCGGGGGGCACAGGGGGATATAAATGACGACCGAGACACCGGGACACATAGAATATAAATGACGCCCGGGACACTCAAAGAGAAATCACAGACTGGGACACCGGGACACAAATGACGACCGGGACACAGGGACAAAACTACAAAGGGGATGCCGGGGGGCACAAGGGGATATATAAATGACGATGGCGACACAGGGAATGGTAGATTAGCAATCACCATCAACAAAGCTCAAGGGCAATCATTAGAATCATGAGGTATAGATCTGAATACGGATTGTTTTCCCATGGACCATTATATGTTGTATTTTCAAGAGTCGGTAAACAATCTATTTATATGCACAGACAATGGGACAGCAAAGAATGTTGTATATTCGCAAGTTTTACGTAGTTAAAAACATATATATATATATATATATCTATATTCACAGGTGGGACATAGGGACACAACTACAATGGCGCGTAACTAATATGGCGCGTAACGACTTACGCGCGCGGGGGGGCTTGGGGGGGGGGGCACGAAGCGCCCCCACCAACTAGGTGTTGGGGTGGCGCGAAGCGCCACCCCAACAGCTAGTATATATATATATATATATATATATATATATATATATATATATATATATATATATATATATATATATACATATATATATATATATATATATATATATATATATATATATATATATATATATATATATATATATATATATATATCTTATATATCTATATATATAAAAATAAGTTGTCTGTGGATCTGTGGATGGATCAGGTGACGTCACCTGAAAAAACTGGATCAGGTGACGTCAAAACTGAAAAAACTAAAAAAAGGCAAAAACTACAAAAAAAACTAAAAACTAATAAAAAAAATAAAAAAGCTAAAAAACTAAAAAAACTAAAAAAAGGCAAAAACTACAAAAAAACTAAAAACTAATAAAAAAAGCTAAAAAACTAAAAAAACTAAAAAAAGGCAAAAACTACAAAAAAAAATAAAAACTAATAAAAAAAATAAAAAAGCTAAAAAACTAAAAAAACTAAAAAAACTAAAAAAAAGGTAAAAACTAAAAAAACTAAAAACTAAAAAAAACTAAAAAAAAGGAAAAAACTGAAAAATAAGCTAAAATAAAGGTAAAAACCAATAAAAAACTAAAAAAAAAACTGAAAAAACTAAAAAAAGGCAAAAACTACAAAAAAAAACTAAAAACTAATAAAAAAAGTAAAAAAGCTAAAAAACTAAAAAAACTAAAAAAACTAAAAAAAGGTAAAAAACTAAAAAAAATAAAAAATAAAAAAAACTAAAAAAAAGGAAAAAACTAAAAAAACTAAAAAAAAGGAAAAAACTACAAAAAAAGCTAAAATAAAGGTAAAAACCAATAAAAAACTAAAAAGAAAAAAGGAAAAAACTAAAAAAAAATTTCATCTAAAGAACTAAAAAAAACTAAAAAAGGTAAAAACTAGATTAAAGTAATTCGAAAAAAGAAAAATGGTAAAAAACTAAAAAAAACTAAAAAGAAAAAACCAAAAAAAAAAATTAAAAATTGAAAAAATAAAAAAAAGAAAAAACCCAAAAAGAAAAAACATAAAAAAATAAAAAAGATAAAAAACTAAAAAAAACTAAAAAAGCTAAAAAACTAAAAAAAAAAGAAAAAACTAAAAAAACTGGGAATTGCACAAATATTTCAATATATTTTGACAATATATATAAAAATAAGTTGTCTGTCCATTACGCCAGATTATATCTTCTATATATATAAAAGAAAACAAACTAGAATGTAAAAACTGGAAATTGCATAAATATTTCGAAATATTTTGACAATAGGTTAAAGTAATTCGAAAAAACAAAAATGGTAAAAAACTAAAAACAAAACTAAAAAGAAAAAACTAAAAAAAAACTAAATAAAAAATTAAAAAAAGAAAAAAACTTAAAAAGGAAAAATGTAAAAAAAATAAAAAGGTAAAAAACTAAAAAGAAAAAAAAACTAAAAAAAAACCGAAACAGCTAAAAAAAAGAAAAAACTAAAAAAACTGGGAATTCCACAAATGTTTCAATATATTTTGACAAAAGATTAAGGTAATTCGAAAACCTTAAAACAGATACCCAAAATTTTGAGGTTTATTATCAATAAAAAGAAGAAACTTAAAAAAGAAAAACTAAAAAAGAAAAAAATAAGAAAAGAAAAAACTATAAAAGAAAAAAAACTGAAATGAAACTGTATCTATATATCTATATAAATGACGACCAGGACACTCTAAGAGAAATTACAGACTGGGATACCGGGACACAAATGACGACCGGGACACAGGGAATATAAATGACGACCTGGACACAGGGATACAACTCCAACGGGGACGCCGGGGGCACAGGGGGATATATAGATGACGACGGGGACACAGGGAATGTTCGATTAGCAATCACCATCAACAAAGCTCAAGGGCAATCGTTAGAAAAATGCGGTATAGATATGAATACGAATTGTTTTCCCATGGACAATTATTATGTTGCATGTTCAAGAGTTGGTAAACCTGACAATCTATTTATATGGACAGAAAATGGGACAGCAAAGAATGTTGTATATTCGCAAGTTTTACGTAGTTAAACATATATCTATATATATAAAAATAAGTTGTCTGTGTGTGGATCTGTGGATCAGGTGACGTCATGTTTGTCCGCATATGACGTCTGAATTATTTCACACTAATACAAAAGAAGAAAAAAACTAAAAAAGGTAAAAACTACAAAAAAAAACTAAAAAGAAAAAAAAAATAAAAAAGCTGAAAAACTAAAAAAAACTAAAAAAAGGTAAAAATCTAATAACTAAAAAAAACTGAAAAAAATAAAAAAAAGGCAAAAACTACAAAAAAAATAAAAACTAATAAAAAAATAAAAAAGCTAAAAAACTAAAAAAACTAAAAAAAAACTAAAAAAAGGTAAAAAACTAAAAAAAACTAAAAACTAAAAAAGAAAAAAAACTAAAAAAAAGGAAAAAACTGAAAAATAAAAGAGAAAAAGAAAACTAAAAAAATATGAATAAATATATATAATGACGACCAGGACATAAGTAAAAAAAAAAACTAAAAAACTAAAAAAATGGTAAAAACTACAAAAAAACTAAAAACTAATAAAAAAACTAAAAAATCTAAAAATCTAAATAAACTAAAAAAGAAAAAAAAGAAAAAAGGAAAAAAATAAAGGAGAAAAACAAAACTAAAAAACGAATGTATATACAGACCGGGACACCGGGATACAAATGACGACCGGGACACAGGGAATATAAATGACGACCGGGACACAGGGACACAACTACATTGGGGACGCCGGGGGGCACAGGGGGATATAAATGACGACCGGGACACCGGGACACAAGGAATATAAATGACGCCTGGGACACTCAAAGAGAAATCACAGACTGGAACACCGGGACACAAATGACGACCGGGACACAGGGAATATAAATGACGACCGGGACACAGGGACATAACTACAAAGGGGACGCCGGGGTGCACAGGGGGATATATAAATGACGATGGCGACTCAGGGAATGGTCGATTAGCAATCACCATCAACAAAGCTCAAGGGCAATCATTAGAATCATGAGGTATAGATCTGAATACGGATTGTTTTCCCATGGACCATTATATGTTGTATGTTCAAGAGTCGGTAAACCTGAAAATCTATTTATATGCACAGACAATGGGACAGCAAAGAATGTTGTATATTCGCAAGTTTTACGTAGTTAAAAACATATATATATATATATATATTTATATATATATATATATATATATATATATATATATATATATATATATATATATATATATATATATATATATATATATATATATATATCTATATTCACAGGTGGGACATAGGGACACAACTACAATGGCGCGTAACTAATATGGCGCGTAACGACTTACGCGCGCGGGGGGGCTTGGGGGGGCGCGAAGCTCCCCCACCAACTAGGTGTTAGGGTGGCGCGAAGCGCCACCCCAACAGCTAGTATATATATATATATATATATATATATATATATATATATATATATATATATATATATATATATATCTTCTATATATATAAAAATAAGTTGTCTGTGGATGTGTCTGTCTGTCTGTCTGTCTGTCTGTCGAGTGACGTCATTTCATCATGTTGTCATGAAGTTAGTTGTCGTCATGTTTGTTATGACGATGACGTCATTAAAAGTATTTAATAAAATCGTTCAAAGACAAATTTTTAATTGTAAGAAGATCGTGGACGGAAAAATATTTAATCGTAAAATGACTGAAGAACCTACAAGAGCAACAGACACACAACTTTCGAGTTACGTCTTGTCATCATGTCGTCATGTCGTAATGAAGTTAGTTGTCGTCATGTTCGTTATGACGATGAGGTCATTAAAAGTATTTAAGAAAATCGTTCTTAGACAAATTCTTAATTGTAAGAAGATCGTGTACGGAAAAATGTTTCATTGTAAAATGACTGAAAGACTAGAATGGCAACAGACACACAACTTATTTATATATATATATATATATATATATATATATATATATATATATATATATATATATATATATATATATATATATATATATATATATATATATATATATATATATATATATATATATATATATATATTTAGTTGTCGTCATGTTCGTTATGACGATGAGGTCATTAAAAGTATTTAAGAAAATCGTTCTTAGACGAATTCTTAATTGTAAGAAGATCATGGACGGAAAAATGTTTAATTGTAAAATGACTGAAGAGCCTACAATGGCAACAGACACACAACTTATTTATATATATATATATATATATATATATATATATATATATATATATATATATATATATATATATATATATATATATATATATATAAATAAGTTGTCTGTCTGTGGATCTGTGGATCAGGTGACGTCATGTTTCTGTGTCGGCTGACGTCATGAAATTAGTTGTCGTCATTTTTGCTTTGACGATGCTTAGTATATTGTAAAACACATTAATTTGGCTAATAATATACCATTTAAAACACCAAAATAAACATTCTGGAGTAGTCACTCGATGGGAGAGGGTGTCAGAACGGAGAATGAAGGTCCCAGGTTCAAATCCTGGTTAGGCTAAAAAAGGTAAAAAACTAAAAACTAAAAAAAAAACTGAAAAAACTAAAAAAAGGCAAAAACTACAAAAAAAACTAAAAACTAATAAAAAAAATAAAAAACCTAAAAAACTAAAAAAACTAAAAAAACTAAAAAACTAAAAACTAAAAAAAAACCTAAACTAAAAACTAAAAAAAAAACTTTAAAAAGGAAAAAACTGAAAAATAGAAGAGAAAAAGAAGACTAATAAAATTAATAAAATAAAAAAAAATAAAAAAGATAAAAACTAAAAAAGTAAAAAGAAAAAACGAAAAAAAACTGAAAAAGCTAAAAAAAAGGTAAAAACCAATAAAAAACTAAAAAGAAAAAAAGGAAAAAAACTAAAAAAAATTTTCATCTAAAAAACTAAAAAAAACTAAAAAAGGTAAAAACTAAAAGAACTAAAAAAGAAAAAAAACTAAAAAAAGGAAAAAAACTGAAAAATAAAGGAGAAAAAGAAAACTAAGAAAATATAAATAAAAATAAAAAAAACTAAAAAGATAAAAACTTCAAAAAAAAACTAAAAAGAAAAAATAAAAAAAATAAAAAACCTAAAAAAAGGTCAAAACCAATAAAAAAAAACTAAAAGGAAAAAAAGGGAAAAAATTAAAAATTTATTTCATCATATACCAATTCAAAAACGAATGTATACCGGGATGACGACCGGGACACATCGAATATAAATGACGACCGGGACGCAGGGACACAACTACAACGGTGACGCCGGGGGCACAGGGGGGACATAAATGACGACGGGGACACAGGCAATGTTCGATTAGCAATCACAATCAACAAAGCTCAAGGGGCAACAAAGCTCACCATCAAACAAAGACGAACGGGACGCTCAAAGAGAAATTACAGACTGGAACACTGGGACACAAATGACGACCGGGATACTGGGAATATAAATGACGACCGGGACACAGGGAATGTTCAATTAGCAATCACCATCAACAAAGCTCAAGGGCAATCATTAGAATCATGAGGTATAGATCGGAATATGGATTGTTTTTCCCATGGACAATTATATGTTGCATGTTCAAGAGTCGGTAAACCTGACAATCTAAATAAATGACGACACTCAAAGAGAAAGCGACCGGGACAAAAGGAATGTTCGATTAGCAATCAACAAAGCACCGGGACACAGGGAGTATAAATGACGACCAGGACATAAGTAAAAAAAACTAAAAAAACTAAAAAAAAAGGTAAAAACTACAAAAAAACTAAAAAGAAAAAAATATATAAAATACGATGGATATATAAATGACGATGGCGACTCAGGGAATGGTCGATTAGCAATCACCATCAACAAAGCTCAAGGGCAATCATTAGAATCATGAGGTATAGATCTGAATACGGAATATATATATATATATATATATATATAATTTTTAGTTTTTATTTCAAAATAGAAAATTACCTGAATATTTTAGAATTAGTTTTGTTTTTTGTTAGGTTCCTGCTATTCAACGCGTTACTTCAACTCGTCACGAATTAGTAAAAATTAGAAGATGTCTACTTGGAATAATTATGTTGAAAGTGATCAAAGAGCTGCTCAAAGAGTCTATTCCAAAAAACTTGCGGCTGATAGAGAAAGTAAGAAAAGAAAGCGTGCCGAGGAATCTCAAGAACAGCAAGAAAACAGGCTTGCGGCTGATAGAGAAAGTAAGAGAAGAAAGCGTGTCGAGGAATCACAAGAACAGCAAGAAAACAGGCTTGCGGCTGATAGAGAAAGTAAGAAGAGAAAGTGTGACGAGGAACCACAACAACAGTGTGAAAATAGGCTTGCGGCTGGTAGAGAAAATAAAAAAAGAAAGCGTACCGAGGAATCACAAGAACAGCAAGGAAACAGGCTTGAGGCTGATAGAGAAAGAAAGAACAGAAAGCGTGCCGAGGAACTACCAGAGCACCGCAAAACTAGACTTGCTGCTAAAAGAGAAAGTTGAAAAAGAAGGCATGTCAAGGAACTACCAGAGCAACATGAAACCAGACTTGCTGCTAAAAGAGAAAGTGAAAAAAGAAGGCGTGCCGAGGAATCACAAGAACAGCAAGAAATCAGGCTTGCTGCTGATAGAGAAAGTAAGAAAATAAAGCATGCCGAGGAATCAGAGCAACCAGAAAGTTATCGCCTGTCATTCAGGTACAGCCCGGTCGATGATTATAGCTTGAGTAGATGTGTTCAAATCGGGACTATGTCTAAAATTTGTCCCTATTGCAAGGCCTAGAAAATCAATGGTGAAACAATGGGAATGTGTTGTGCCTCAGAAAAAGTTAAACTTCCTCTATTGGCTGCACCACCAGAGCCATTGAAGACTTTCCTTACTGGAACTACGTCAGAATTTAAGCGTTTTTTGTCAAAAATCAGAAAATATAACTCATGTTTCCAAATGACGTCGTTTGGAGCCCAAATCGAAAATCCAGATCAATTTATGTCTACTTTCAAAGTAAAAGGGCAAATTTATCATAGAGCAGGGTCCCTTCTACCATTCTCAGGCGAGAATCATAAATTTTTACAATTGTACTTCATCAGTGATAGAAATTCTGAATTGAATGCACGTTGCATGCAAACGTTGAATGCAAAGTTGAAAGGACAATCGTTTCCCAATAAATAAAAATTTAGTGCGTCTGTTCAAAACAGCCATCGATTTGATGCCTACTGATACGCATAAAATTGTTATTTCCGCTGACAAAACGCCTCCTTGCCAATATGTGCGTAGATACAATGCTCCAACTATCGACGAAGTGGCAATCGTTATGGTCGGTGATCAGTTTTACCTCGAGATATTATTCTTCATAAGGGAAACGCTCAGTTGTTAAGAATTGCTGAAACTCATCGATGCTAAAATGCCCTACAATATCCTATCATTTTTTGGGATGGAGCCGATGGCTATCACTTTAATATTAAATTGATAAATCCAGCCACTAACAAAGAAATGAATAAGAAATGCAGTGCAATGCATTATTATTCCTATAGACTAATGATTTGGCAGGATGAAGAAAATTATATTTTAAAATGCCGTGAATTGTTTTACCAATAGGTCGTTGATATGTATGCTAAAATTGAATCAGAACGTTTGCTATATATCCGCCTGAATCAGACCAAGCTCCGCTCTGAACAATACATTCATTTGCGAGATGCAGTTGTAAATGACGGTAATACCACAAACGTGGGAAGATTAACCATTTTACCTTCGTCATTTGCTGGCAGTCCCCGTCATATGCATGAATATGCTCAAGATGCTATTGCGTATGTTCGTCTCTATGGTCGTCCAGATATATTTATTATATTTACATGTAATCAATCTCGAGACGAAATACAGCAGCTTTTACTTCAAGGACAATCGGCGGTTCATAGACATGACATCACGGCCGGTGTCTTCTGGCAAAAGTTGAAATCACTGATAAACTACATAGTAAAACTTGAAGTGTTTGGGTCAGTGCGATGATGGATGTACTCAGTGGAATGGCATACAGTAATGGTTACTGGGAAGTGTACCGACGTTATCAGGGGGATTTTTTTGGTTTGGGTGTGGGGTTCAGGGGAGGGGGCTATATGGGAGGATCTTTCCTTGGAGGAGTATTTCATGGGGGAAGAGAAATTCAATGAAAAGGGCGCAGGACTTTCTAGCATTACTATAAAAAAAAACAATGAAAATATAAACATGAAAAAGTTTTTTCAATTGAAAGTAAGGAGAATCATTAAAACTTAAAACGAACAGAGATTATTACGCATATGAAGGGTTCTAAAAATACTTTAGCATAAAGAGCGAGGTATTTAGGAAGAGATAAATACTTCGCTCTTTATGCTAAAATTTTTTTTAATAATTTCAACTATTTATTCTACGGCCTTTCTGATTCAGGGGTCATTCTTAAAGAATTGGGATAAAACGTAACGTAAGTTATGTACGTTTGTTACGTAAGTTAATTCTTAAGTTACGTTTTTGTTTTACTAATAAAAACGTTCGTTAAAAATTAAAAGATCTAGTTGCCTTTTTGAGTAACCGAAAAATTGGAGGGCAACTAGACCTCCTTCCCCACCCCTTATTTCTCAAAATCGTCTGATCAAAACTAAGAGAAAGCCATTTAGCCAAAAAAAGAATAAATGTGCAAATTTCATTTTAGTAATTTATGTACGGAGAGCCAAAATCAGACATGCATTAATTCAAAAACTTTCAGAAATTAAATTAAAAAAAACAAGTTTTTTTTAATGAAAGTAAGGAGCGACATTAAAACTTAAAACGAACAGAAATTACTCCGTATATGAAAGGGGCTTTTCCTCCTCGACACCCCGCTCCTTGCGCTGAAGTTTGATTCTTTCTCGCAACTCTACTTTTTAAAACAATAAAAAACTTTAGCGTAAGGAGCGGGGTGTCGAGGAGGAAAAGCCCCTTTCATACACGGAGTAATTTCTGTTCGTTTTAAGTTTTAATGTCGCTCCTTACTTTCATTAAAAAAAACTTGTTTTTTTTTATTTAATTCTATAAAAAGGCAGAAAATGAAGAAAAAGATCTGTACAGGTTTTTTCTCATGAGTAGGCAACAGGGGCGTCCCAAGCCTCTAATCATTAGGGGGGGGGGGAACTCGTCCATTTTACCTGGATCGCTACTTGATTTTCACCGAATTAAAAAAAGAAAAGAAGATTGGCCTTTAAATATAATTTAATATGCAGAGATCGCATAATATTTGTACAATCATAATTAAAGAGAAATTCATCAAATTTTCATCCCCTTCTACTTTTGAACTATCCAAGACAGCTCGCACTGGTATAAAAAAAGGTAAAAAAAACTTATCCAGTATCTTTGGGGGGGGGGAAGGTTTCAAGGAGAAGGACAAAAGAAACTTTAAAAACAGTTTTCTATGAGGGCGATTGATTTCCGCTGGATGGTATTTTCTGCATTGGGTTTTTTTCCACGGTGAGGTATTTTTCATGGGGGGTATTTTCCGGGGGGATAAACGCCCGCCACCAATGGATCATGTGGGGTAGCCTTAACTTTATAATGTACTGATAATCTAATAAATGGTAATATACTTGGACAAGAGTATTAACTAAAGTAAGTAAATTGATATTTGCAAATATGACAAGTGATAAACAGATCGAAAGAACAATGAACGATAAAAAATGGATGGAGGTGACGGAATCACCGCAATAATTAATTCCAAGGATTTGTCCCTCCACCCCACGGCCGGATATGATGGGCTTGTTTAACTCCTTTATTCTTGCCGGGCTTGTTTAAATTCTGTGATAAAAAGATATTTTATGCCTAAAAATATTGATTGTAAGCCGGAATGTCCACTGACATTCCGGCTACCTACCACTACCACTACCTCATCAGGTAGTGGTAGAGGCTTAGGAATTGGTGAGGCAGTTATCACCACAGAAATACCTCCACTGACAGATGCTATAATGATCGTAACATTGTCATCTCGCTCAAGCTTCTAAAACGGCGTAAACAAGTCTTGAAACAACGGCACGAATACACATTTCTGTACTTCTTCAAGATCGTTGTGATAACGACAAACATGATCTTTAAAATAGTCTTTATTTATTTTAGCGTCTTGTTGACAGCATTTGACGGTCTTATGGTTGGGTTTGCTTACAAAACATTATGTTTCTTATCGGCACTTGACATTTTAAAGTAAATTTTATATCATCCAAACTAATCGTGGTCTTACAAAACACGATTACGTTACTTAGAAGAAATGTAACTATCTATTTAATTCTACTTAGCCTTTCTTTTTAAACTGGTTTCAAACTAGCCGATTGACTGACAAAAATATAATCTAAAAAAAAAAAAAAATCTTGTATCCGAAGGCACTGAACACCAAAATTGGGGAAGATAAAGGGAAAGTATTTCCAACTCGTAAGAAGTTTCGAATGAGGAGTGGAAAAATTTACAGAACAGATTTAATGGGAGATAAAATTTTTGCAATATATAATTTTGAAAATTCCTACCAAGTTGTCGCTGTACTTGACAAATAAAAAGAACCTCCTTTTTAAATTTAAGAGAAGGTTTAAAACAGAGACAAAGAAAGGAGGGTACAGAATAAGGATTGATGCCCGCGCCATTCCCGCCCCCCGGATCTGCCCCTGCGTCAGTCTACGGTAATATAATGGTCGCAGTAAAATGATCTTTTCTGACATTAGGTGGGTTAGTTTTAATATTCATGTTCAATAAAAATATAGGAAAAAGGTTTGTTCAAAGAAAATACAAAAAAATAATAAAAATAAAAATTACTTCACGTACTGCTGACAAAATGATCGTGTGCTATCAACAAACTATGATTCTTCTCTGCAAATTGTTGTATATCATTGAACTTAATCATTGAACACTTAACATGGGAAAGATGGCAAGTTGATTTGGACCGGCGTGACCCCTTAATACTATAGTACAATGCTGTTGTGTTTTAGAAACATTATGTTGCTTAAATGGAGTAGAACTATTTTTTTACTTGCAAAATCCTAACTCACTCAAACCCTTTTTTCAGTAGGAAGTAATAAAATGTGCAGAGTCATTCTATAGACAAATTAGTACTTCTATTTAATTTTGAATATACAAATCCCTATAATCTTGGTAAAACCCTAATACATTTTCTGAAAATAGATTATTGACTCAGACTCTTATATTTTAGCAGTAACTTTGATACTCTTATTTAAAAAAAAAAATCAATTATTTACCTGACCCATTGCGTAAAATTTTTATCTTTAGCGATAGTTGCTAAAATCGTGAAATCGTGAAGTTCATCGAAGATATTCGTTTGTACTAATACATTCTGACTAATTAAATCATGCTTAAGTTATCTCTGAATTTTTTAAGTTTCCCTGAACTTCCCCGATACAAAGTTGGGCTCTCCAAAATCCTGATGAAACTTAACTTTAGGGATAATTAACGATTTATATTAAACGTTGCCGTCCATCTAGTTATGAACGTTCATTTTGGAAATTTCAAAAAAAAATGTCTGGTGGAGTATAGTGAAGCTCCGAAAACTTTGGGATAGTGCAAAGATATTTTATAAGAACTAACTCGGTGTAACGGTGTAACTATAGACAAAATTCACTCAAATCTTTCCTGAAAACGAATTGCTTGGCAGCTCTGTCTCTTCCTTTTGACGCAACTGGTGATTTCAGCTTAAGAACTACGCAACTTTTCTCTTCTACACACGTCTCTTCAGTCCAGACAAGTTTTTGCCGTGATTTCTTCAACTACTTCTTTGGTTACTTTTCGTACAAAGCAACACAATCTGGTCTTGGATCAAAGCTTGACTAAGACAAAAATCAAAAATTGACATTTCTTCTTCTTCATATTGACATTTCTTCGTATCGACATTTCTTCTTCTTCATCGTTGCTTCCAACATGGAGCAAATTTTCAGAACTTTCAGCATATCCGACAGATTACACCTCGCCAAGTTCTGAGAGTTGCCCGAGATCCAGTCTCTTAACTTCTTTCCCCTTTTTCATGATTTCTTGTATCTTCACTTTCTTCGAATCCCCGTTGGTTTTCTTGGCATTTACTTTTCTTTATTTTTCTTCTCTCTCCCTAGATGCTTCTTCAATTACGTCCTTCACGGGCGTGCTTATGAGGATTGAGTTTGCCACCTCTTTTTCTTCTTTTGTTTGTTGTTTTTCTATTGTTGATCAAAGAGGGTGGGGAAACTGATTATCCCTAATTATTGGGGAGAACGCGATAGCTATATGATCAACCCATTTTAGCAGCAAAAGTTACAATTTTTTGTTCCGAAAATAAATTTCAGTAAGGATGGTGGATACAGTGAAGATTTTAAAAGTAGAAAAGCCAAAACCAAGGTTTTTTTGCAGTTCAAACAAGTTCGGAACAATAGGAAGATGTTTGCAAACCAGAACTAGGATATTAGAAGCTTCAGTGATTACAGGTAGTCAGGCAATGTTCTGAAGCGTGGGGGCTTCTGAAGAGGGAAAAGGATTTATTAGATGCTTTCTAGAGAAATTGTCTACAGATTCTTTGGCTACGCGTCTTACTGACTGTATTTCAAACCCTAAGATGTATAAAAAATTTAGCTTTATCCCATTCTCTTGGGGTATAACGAAAGAAAAATTGAGACCACTAGGATACGTTATGCAGATAAAGGATTTTCACGGATACCCTTTTTTGGCCAACCATCTAGGGGGAAATAAAGAGCAGCTGATCCCTGAGTCTTATAAAAGGCGGTAGTAAGGAAACAACAAACGAAAACCAAGACTTTTTGAGAAGGTATTAAAATGGTCTTTAAATAGCTTGGGGTGGATATTGCTGTGTCATCTTTCGACAATCTACATGCCCAAAGCTTATTTTGATTTAGTTCAGAATTCGCCTCCATATCCCATAAAAAATTCACCTCAATACCCATAACTTGTGTAGTAGTAGCAATAGTTGCAGTAGCAGTAGTAACATTAGTAGCAGTATGCACAAAGCAACTTTAGTTTTCTTCATCATTCCCCCCAAAACACGCTGAAAGTTCAACTTGGTGCCATAACTTGTGTATTTACATATGCATGCATTTCATCTTGCATATCTACCACTACCGCTTCTTTACTTGATAATGCACCTTCAGAACTTACTTTAGGTCCTCGAGCTTTACGAGGACCTCGAGCTTTACCTATGGTCAGGATTTCTAGACTACGGATAAAACAACAATATAAGCAAGGCAATACACATACACCGCAAACAATAATGATCCAGACCAAAACTGTCCCAGAAAATGGAAGGGTAGGGCAATTACACACAGCAGCATATAGATTTGAATTTGCCTTTATATGTGCTATAGTTTCGGTTTCCTTCCAATCTTCTGGTTCACAAATTGCAATGCTGATCACAAACAATATACTCATTAATTTTAGAATTATTTTGGAATTAAAAACCATAACCTATTGTTTTCCTAAGATTCAATTATTTTTTATATTCGCTCACGTATTGTAGTCAAGTGTTGATTAGTTAAAACCTAGGAAAAAGTATAACTAATTTAGAAATTGTCACGTACTTTTCTAGTTTAAATTAAAAATTAAATTATTGTGCAGACACCATAAATATTTTTGCAGTTTATACGATAACTTTAGCGATCTTAATGTCGAAAGATATATGTGGATATATAATGCATTTACGTATTATGTCATTTATGATTACAGCCTACGATTCTGAGGTCATCATTCATCCAGCTTGTACAATCAAATGTAGTATTTTGTAAAAAGGGATTCTATTATAAAAACTTATTTTTATTACAAAGGGCACTAGATGTGGAAGTTTTCTTTAAAAGGATAATTAACTAGACCGATCCCATAAACATTTTGTTTAGTGTATTAAATTTATTATCATCTTCTATATATATAAAAATAAGTTGTCTGTGTGTCAAGTGACGTCACTATCCGCATATGACGTCTGAATTATTTCATCACATACCAATTCAAAAACGAATGTATTCAAGCCGAAGTAGCTCAGTTATGTAACTACCTGTGTTGGCGCAGTGGGTTTGACCTTAGCGTGGTAATACGGGACCCAGAGATCGAACCATTTTGCAGGAATGCACTACAGGGCCGACGAAGGGACCTTAGTAGTCAAGAAGCGTCGTTAATCCGATACAAATACAAATACAGTAGCTCAGTTGGTAAAGGGTTATGTTCCAGGTTCTAGGTCCGAGAGGTTCCGGGTTCGAACCTTGGCTTTAGCATTAATACAAAAGAAGAAAAAAAACTAAGAAAGATAAAAACTAAAAAAAAAACTAAAAAGAAAATACTAAAAAAACTAAAAAAAAACTAAAAAAAGGGTAAAAAACTAAAAACTAAAAAACCAAAAAAAAACTTAAAAAAGGTAAAAACTACAAAAAAACTAAAAAGAAAACTAAAAAACTAAAAACTAATAAAAAAACTTAAAAAACTAAAAAAAACTAAAAACTGAAAAAGAAAAAAAACTAAAAAAAGGAAAAAAACTGACAAATAAAGGAGAAAAAGAAAACTAAAAAAAAAAAGGTAAATGTATTCAAACCGAAGTAGGTGAGTTGGTAAAGCGTTATGTTCCAGGTTCTAGGTCCGAGAGGCTCCAGTTTCGAACCTTGGGTTTAGCATTAATACAAAAGAAGAAAAAAAAAACTAAAAAAGCTAAAAAACTAAAAAAAACTAAAAAAAAAGGTAAAAAAGAAAAAAAAATAAAAAAAATAAAAAAAGGGTAAAAACAGCAAAAAAACTAAAAATAAAAAAAAATAAAAACTAATAAGAAAAACTAAAAACTGAAAAAGAAAAAAACTAAAAAAAGGAAAAAAACTGAAAAATAAAGGAGAAAAAGAAAAAAAAAAAGGTAAAAACTACAAAAAAAAACTAAAAAGAAAAAGAAAAAAACTAAAAAGCTAAAAAATAGGTAAGAACCAAAAAAAAAACTAAAAAGAAAAAAAGGAAAGAAATAAAAATTTATTTCATCCTATACCAATTCAAAAACGAATGTATATACAGACCGGGACACAGGGAATATAAATGACGACCGGGACACTCAAAGAGAAAATAAAGACTGGGACACCGGGACACAAATAACGACTGGGACGTGTGTGTCGACTGACGTCATGTTTGTCGACTATAAATGACGACTTGGACACAGGGACACAACTACAACGGGGACGCCGGGGGGAACAGGGGGATATATAAATGACGATGGGGACACAGGGAATGTTTGATTAGCAATCAACATCAACAAAGCTCAAGGGCAATCATTAGAATAATGAGGTATAGAGCTGAATACGGATTGTTTTTCCAATGGACAATTATATGTTGCATGTTCAAGAGTCGGTAAACCTGACAATTATTTATATGTACAGACAATGGGACAGCGAAGAATGTTGTATATTTGCAAGTTTTACGTAGTTAAAAACATATATATATACATATATATATATATACTAGCTGTTGGGGTGGCGCTTCGCACCACCCCAACACCTAGTAGGTGGGGCGCTTCGCGCCCCCCCCCCCCCAAGCCCCCCGCGCGCGTAAGTCGTTACGCGCCACATTAGTTACGCGTTATTGTAGTTGTGTCCCTGTGTCCCACCTGTGAATATAGATAGATTTATATATGTGTTTCAAACTACGTAAAAATTGCGAATATACAACATTTTTGGCTTTCCCACTACTGGGAGCTTTCCGTTTCCAATTGCCAGCGATTGATCTGAAAATGTTTGACCAGAGTCATCGTTTTGCAATCGGACACGCATATTTGTAGTTAATTTTAATATTTTTACGTGTGCCCATAAATTAGAATTTTTCAGCCAAGCATTCATTTCGTCTGCAGGAGTTAAACTACGTAAAAATTGCAAATATACAACATTCTTGGCTTTCCCATTGTCTGTGCATATAGAAAGCCGTATGCACTAATAATGACGTCATATGCAAACGCTCTTTTTACAAACATGCATACACACAACTTGTTTTTATATAGATAGATAGATAGATAGATACAATACAAATTAACTGCGTAAAACTTGCGAATATACAACATTCTTCGCTGTCCAATTGTCGCTGCATATAAATAGATTGTCAGGTTTACCGACCCTCGAACATGCAACGTACAATTGTCCATGGGAAAAACAATCAGTATTAAGATCTATACCACATTTTTCTAATGATTGACCTTGAGCTTTGTTAATGGTGATTGCAAATGCTAATCGAATTGGGAATTGCAATCTTTTAAGTTTTCCATTGTTTTTTTTTTTTACGGCAAGTCGCGTGCCATTGCAAAGCTTTGGTGGGTTGATATTTCTTAAAAGTATTATTGGTACGCCTATTTTTAGTTGTAGCACGTGTGGTGGAAACCCTGAAAGATCTATGGAATTTAAAAATTCAGATGGATAATTAACCGCTTCATTTGGTTCCAAAACTGTGTCGACTGACTTGCAAAGGACTGCCTGGTCTCGAATCTTGGTCAAAACAATATTGTTGATTTCGAGGACGTCTATATTTTTGGGTGCGAGAATCGCTCTTTCACTTAGCCATTTATTATTTTTATAATTTTTTAGAATATTCGGAAATACTTTTTCAATCAATTCATTTTTGGACGTCTCTAAATTACAGAAATCAACAGGTAGTTGTATACGTCCTGAAATTGAGTCTAACGTATCATAAATGTCTTTTTGTTCCGACGTTAACTTGGAAATGTTATTTTGTACATACGACAATAGATCACTCGTACTGTAACTTTGTTCACGATCCAATTCTACACATGTCGAAACAGCAGCGATACGGTTAGGTGAAGGCATTCCCAAATCCTGAAGAGGTTTGTTTGCCATACGTACGCACAAATCTTCTATAATAACTAAAGTGTAGTTATAAATTTCTGATGTAAAATCAAAAGTCATATCTGACGTCTCTAACTGTTTTCGATGGAGTATATCTTCGGACATTTTTGACTTATATTTTTCCCATAACTCTGTAGGAGCTGATGGAGAGCAAGTGCACGAATTTGACTTGGGGTTGACGTTTCGCACGCATCATTGATGCAGTTATCCCAGTGTTGGTCATTCTCCAATAAATTCAGAGCTTGGCATGCCCTACGGTAAGTGTCATATATAGTACCGTTTACAGTTCTCAAATACTCAAAGGATGTCAGACCGGGTACATTCACCAAAAGCAGGCGCAGAAAGAAGCATTCATGTTGATTGAGGTGAACGGTGTAGAGTCTTCCTATCGTGGTATATTTGAAGATGGTAGATTGGCCGTAAACCCACTGGTTATCTACTTCGATGGTGGTACCGTTGCCATTGTAGGTTCTTCAGTCACTTTACAATTAGAAATTTCTCTTTCAACGGTCTTCTTACAATTAAAAATTTGTCTTTGAACGATATTTTTAAATACCTGTGTCCTGGTCGTCATTTATATTCCCTGTGTCCCGGTCGTCATTTGTGTCCCGGTATCCCAGTCTGTAATTTCTCTTTGAGTGTCCCGGTCGTTATTTATATTTCCTCTGTCCCGGTCGTCATTTGTGTCCCGGTCTGTAATTTCTCTTTGAGTGTTTTTTCTTTTTAGTATTTTTTAGTTTTTTACATTTTTTCTTTTTTCAGTTTTCTTTTTCTTCTTTAATTTTCAGATTCACTATGAAATACATATCGCCGAACCTTTGTTTTTTTAACTAAAATCTGGTAGGCATTGATGACCTTATCCAAGTCAAAATCCCAAACCCAATCATCATCGCTATCATTTTCTGTTTTGATATGTTTTGACTCTCGCTGTCCAGGTGGATCTTCATCTAACTGCGCGGTTTTGCGTTCTTTAGCCTCAAGCCTGTTTCCTTGCTGTTCTTTTGATTCCTCGGTACGCTTTCTTTTCTGACTTTCTCTATCAGCAGCAAGTTTTTTGGCATAGACTCTTTGAGCATCTTCATCGGTTTTTGCCATTGTAAGTTCATCAGTCATTTTAAACTTAAACATTAATAGATTTCTACGTGAACATATATGTCTTAAATATCTTTAATGACGTCACCGTCATAGCAAAAATGACGACAACTAACTTCATGACGTCAGTCGACACAGAAATATGACGTCACCTGATCCACAGACAGACATCTTATTTTTATATATATAGATAGATAGATATATTCACAGGTGGGACAGAGGGACACAACTACAATGGTGCGTAACTAATATGACGCGTAACGACTTACGCGCACGGGGGGGCTTGGGGGACGCGAAGCACCCCCACCAACTAGGTGTTGGGGTGGCACTTCGCGCCA
The DNA here is from genome assembly GCF_032884065.1 of Artemia franciscana. Classification (NCBI taxonomy): domain Eukaryota; kingdom Metazoa; phylum Arthropoda; class Branchiopoda; order Anostraca; family Artemiidae; genus Artemia; species Artemia franciscana. The sequence continues at coordinate 33,367,901 of NC_088883.1, forward strand.
CCCCAACAGCTAGTCTTATATATAACAAATGTTTCACGAGTCTCCGAAGGCACAATGGTAAGGATACCTACTTGTCATGTGGAAGACTGGGGTTTAATTCCGTGTCTGAGAAAACTTTAATATACTGAATTTTAAGCAATATCTTTTAAATTTGAAATTTAAAAACATACACATTTTAGTTACCTCCAAGCTAAAATAATGATTATAATATGAATGACCCTCAGAGTTTAGTTCCAATGGGCTTAAGTTTGCTCTTTATAATATAACCTGAAACTGTATATGCTTTTTATTATGGTAAAAATTCAATTTTAATTTATGTATGCAGGAAGATAGATAATAACATTAGCTACTATACAGTAATAGAAAACTGTAGGTTTTCGTAAAAAACATAATTTTCTTTTTAAAGAACATTGCCGGTCAAAAACCAAACCCATGTCTGGTTGCGAAAGGAAGAGGTGATAGGCGTGCTACCTGTCTCTGTAAAAAGAAACCAACAACTGAATCGTCAACATTAGCCTCGGATATGACTACTACTTCCCTAACAACCTCTGCGTGCTCCTGGACCGGATTTTTTACTACAAAATAACAACTGAAGCTCAGATTTTGGAATGTGAGGACGATGAGCCAGATCTCTAAAACTGAACAGATACTGAAAGAAGTGATACAGTACAATATAGACGTAACAGCTATTATCAAAACTAGATGGATTGGTAGTGGGTTAGAACTCCCCTACAAGATGGCTACGTATTTGGATAAAGCGGACATGAAAGCAGACGCCAAGCGGGTGTAGGTGTACTGATGTCACCCACAGCTAGGAGAACGATGCTAAAATGGACACCTGTAAACGAAAGAATCACCAACACACAATTCTGGTCAGCCCACGGAAAACTCTCAATCGTTGCCAGCTACGCACCAACTTAAAAAGTGGATGAAATAGAGAATGACAATTCTTATGAAACACTAAAAAGTGTTGTTGCAACAATTCCTAGACACAATATCACAAGTGTCGTTGGTGATCTTAATGTAAAGGTAGGATCATGTCATAAATACTGTCCTAAAGTCATGGGACAACATGGAATGGGTGACATGAATGAAAATGGAGCGCTACTTATGGACTTCAACCTAAATAGCAACTTTGTCATATGACGTACATTGTTTCAATACAAGACCATCTACAAATACACGGACTTTACAAGATGGCCGAACGCGTAACTAGAATAATAACTTAATCTTCTCGCGCAAGTGGCGGAAGAGTCTAATTGACGTGAGAAGTAATAGAGGCGCAGACATACAATCAGACCATTGCCTCATGGTTGCCAAGATCCATCTAAAGGTAAAAGTGACTCAGAAAAGCAATAAACTGACAACACATAAACACTTCAACGTTGAGAAACTGAAAGACAAGGAAACAACACGAATGCTCAAGTTAGAACTTTCAAAAAGATTTGAAGCCCTGCAATAGGAATTAGTACCAAATACTGATGTCGAAAATATGTGGGAGAAACTAAAAAGCACGTACAGAAGTTCCTGAGGAGAAATTAGGCTATAAAAAAGAAAAGAAAGAAAGATGGATCTTTGAACGAACCTGGAAACTAATTGATGCAAGAAAATCAGCCAAATTTTCCGTTCTGTTGGCCTAAAACGTGTCTGAATTGGAGGTTCTGTAAAACTCATATATAGAAACAATCAAACAAGTAAAGAAGAGTGCTCTGGCTGACAAGAGACAATTTATCGAACACAAAGCAGCTTTGGTGGAAGAAGAAGCAAAGAAGGGAGGTTCAAAACAGTTTATATATTAACCAATGGAATCATTGGAGTCAAGGCTAACAGGACTAATTTAGTGAAGGATGAGAATAGAGTCCTATTGACCGAACCTTTGAAGATCAATGAGAGATGGACAGCCTATTTAGAGAACCTACTATATAGACCGAGAATAAATGACCGAGATATAATTCCTGACGCTCTAGTTATGATTCTTGATGTGAATGAAGAGCCACCATCTCCAGAAAAAAACCATATATCTGAGATGCTGAAAACTTCAGTCCGCGACTGCATAACAGTTCAGGTTGACCTGCTAAGTCAGATATGGTGTGACCAAAAACTGCCCAGTCAGTGGACGAAAGGAACCATTATTAATCCACACCATAATAGGCAAAGGTACCCACTTAACCTCCTTATAAAAGTCTGAAGACGACTCCCCCAGCTCTCAAGCAAAATGAAGATGTGAGGTCTTCTGAACCCCACAAGCCCCATGGAAGTGAAGTTGCAAGACCTTCAAGACTTCTTCTCCCCATACAAGGTGATAATACACTCCCTTCAGCCCTCAAGCATGAGGAGAATGCCATGCAAGACGCCGATTTTAATGTAAGTGTAAATTCTTTGATATCTATATATATAAAAATAAGTTGTCTGTGTGTGTGTGGGTCTGTCTGTCGGGTGACGTCATGTTTGTGTGTTGACTGACGTCATGAAGTTAGTTGTCGTCATTTTTGTTATGACGGTGACGTCATTAAAGATATTTAAGACATGCGTTCACGTAGAAATCTATTAATGTTTAACTGTAAAATGACTGATGAACTTACAATGGCAACAGCCGAGGAAGATGCTCAAAGAGTCTATGCCAAAAAACTTGCTGCTGATAGAGAAAGTAAGAAAAGAAAGCGTGCCGAGGAATCAAAAGAAAAGCAACGAAACAGGCTTGAGGCTGATAGAGAAAGAAAGAACAGAAAGCGTGCCGAGGAACTACCAGAGCAACGTGAAACCAGACTTGCAGCTAAAAGAGAAAGTGAAAAAAGAAGGCATGCCGAGGAACTACCAGAGCAACATGAAACCAGAATTGCTGCTAAAAGAGAAAGTGAAAAAAGAAGGCATGCCGAGGAACTACCAGAGCAACATGAAACCAGACTTGTTGCTAAAAGAGAAAGTGAAAAGAGAAGGCATGCCGAGGAATCACAAGAACAGCAAGAAATCAGGCTTGCTGCTGATAGAGAAAGTAAGAAAAGAAAGCGTGCCGAGGAATCAGAGCAACCTGAAAGTTATCGCCTGGCATACAGGTACAGCCCAGTCGATGATTATAGCTTGAGTAGATGTGTTCAAATCGGGACTATGTCTAAAATTTGTCCCTATGCAAGGCCTTGAAATTGAATGGTGAAACAATGGGAATGTGTTGCGCCTCAGGAAAAGTTAAACTTCCTCTGCACCACCAGAGCCATTGAAGACTTTCCTTACTGGAACTACGTCAGAATCTAAGCGTTTTTCGTCACATATCAGAAAATATAACTCATGTTTCCAAATGACGTCGTTTGGAGCCCCAATCGAATATCCAGATCAATTTATGTCTACTTTCAAAGTAAAAGGGCAAATTTATCATAGAGCAGGGTCCCTTCTACCATTCTCAGGCGAGAATCATAAATTTTTACAATTGTACTTCATCAGTGATAGAAATTCTGAATTGAATGCACGTTACGAAATTTCTCCCAACGTTGAAAGGACAATCGTTTCCCAATTGCAACATCTTTTTCACGAAAATAATAATTTAGTGCCTCTGTTCAAAACAGCCATCGATTTGATGCCTACTGATACGCATAAAATTATTATTTCCGCTGACAAAATGCCTCCTGGCCAACATGTGCGTAGATACAATGCTCCAACTATCGACGAAGTGGCAATCGTTATGGTCGGTGATCAGTTTTTACCTCGAGATATTATTCTTCATAAGCGAAACACTCAGTTGTTAAGAATTGCTGAAACTCATCGATGCTACGATGCCCTACAATATCCTATCATTTTTTGGGATGGATCTGACGGCTATCACTTTAATATTAAATTGATGAATCCAGCCACTAACAAAGAAATGAATAAGAAATGCAGGGCAATGCATTATTATTCCTATAGACTAATGATTCGGCAGGATGAAGAAAATTATATTTTAAAATACCGTCAATTGTTTGACCAATTCGTCGTTGATATGTATGCTAAAATTGAATCAGAACGTTTGCTATATATCCGCCTGAATCAGACAAAGCTCCGCTCCGAACAATACATTCATTTGCGAGATGCAGTTATAAATGACGGTAATACCACAAACGTTGGAAGATTAACAATTTTACCTTCGTCATATGCTGGCAGTCCCCGTCATATGCATGAATATGCTCAAGATGCTATTGCGTATGATCGTCTCTATGGTCGTCCAGATTTATTTATTACATTTACATGTAATCAATCTTGGGACGAGATACTGCAGCTTTTACTTCAAAGACAATCGGCGGTTCATACACATGACATTACGGCCCGTGTCTTCCGGCAAAAGTTGAAATCACTGATAAACTACATAGTAAATTTTGAAGTGTTTGGGTCAGTGCGATGCTTGATGTACTCAGTGGAATGGCAAAAACGAGGTTTGCCACACGCACATATACTAATCTGGCTACATAAAAAAATTACTTCGAAAGAAATTGACGATGTGATTTCTGCTGAAATACCTGATGAAAATGTCGATAAGGGGTTACATGATATTACTGTAAAAAATATTATACATGGACCTTGCGGTGTACTGAACGAAAATTCACCATGCATGGCCAAAGGAAGGTGCACAAAGCAATATCCTCGACTTTTAGTATCAAAGACAATTACTGGCAATGATGGTTACCCAAAATATAGAAGAAGATCTACTGAAGATGGCGGTAAAACAGCAATAATAAAGAAGCGTAACGGTACCACCATCGAAGTAGATAACCAGTGGGTTGTTATATTCCCCGTTATTATCAAAAACATTTAATGCACAAATAAACGTTGAATACTAGAACTCCGTAAAGGCAATCAAATACTTATGTAAATACGTCACCAAAGGCAGTGACATGGCAGTTTTTGGCTTGCAGCCCGAAATCAAAGATATCGACGAAATCGTACAATATCAGGCTGGAAGATACATAAGTAGTAATGAAGCTGTTTGGCGAATTCTTTCATTTCCGATACATGAACGTAGTCCAGCTGTTGTTCACTTAGCGGTAAATTTACAGAATGGTCAACGTGTTTATTTCTCGGAAACCAACGTGCAACAAAGAGCCCTGAATCCAACGGATACAAAGTTAACCGGTTTCTTTTCGCTTTGCAAAAATGATTCTTTTGCAAAAAAACTGCTGTATACTGAAGTGCCTTCGTATTACACATGGAATACTAAAACTAAAGTATTTGAACGTCGAAAACAGGGTAAGTCAGAAGACGGCCAGCCTACCATCTTCAAAGATACCACGATAGGAAGACTCTACACCGTTCACCCCTATCAACATGAATGCTTCTTTCTATGCCTGCTTTTGGTGAATGTACCCGGTACGACATCCTTTGAGTATTTGAGAACTGTAAACGGTACTATACATGACACTTACCGTAGTGCATGCCAAGCTCTGAATTTATTTGAGAATGACCAACACTGGGATAACTGCATCATTGACGCGTGCGAAACGTCAACTCCAAGTCAAATTCGTGCATTGTTTGGCATCATTTTAACAACTTGCTCTCCATCAGCTCCTACAGAGTTATGGGAAAAATATAAGTCAAAAATGTCCGAAGATATACTCCATCGAAAACAGTTAGAAACGTCAGATATGACTTTTGATTTTAAATCAGAAATTTATAACTACACTTTAGTTATTATAGAAGATTTGTGCGTACGTATGGCAAACAAACCTCTTCAGGATTTGGGAATGCCTTCACCTAACCGTATCGCTGCTGTTTCGACATGTATAGAATTGAATCGCGAACAAAGTTACAGTACGAGTAATCTATTGACGTATGTACAAAATAACATTTCCAAGTTAACGTCGGAACAAACAGACATTTATGATACGATAATGCATTGTGTCGATAACAACGTTGGAGAGATTTTCTTTTTGGATGCGCCAGGAGGTACTGGTAAAACGTTTGTGATAAAACTGATTCTGGCATCAATTCGATCAAAAAATGATATAGCGTTGGCAATTGCGTCGTCCGGAATAGCCGCAACATTGCTACCAGGTGGAAGAACTGCTCATTCCGCTTTGAAATTGCCTCTGAATTTGCATTCTACAGAAACTCCCACGTGCAATATTTCCAAATCATCTGGGATGGGTAAAGTATAGCAGCAATGCAAACTTATTATTTGGGACGAGTGCACAATGGCACACAAAAAATCCCTCGAGGCTCTGGATCAATGTTTGAAAGATTTGCGAGGGAATTCGAAACCCTTTGGCAGCACATTAATATTAAAAATTCTAATTTATGGGCACACGTAAAAACATTAAAATTAACTACAGATATGCGTGTCCATATCGTGTCCATATCTGATGATGTAATTTCTGCTGAAATACCTGATGAAAATCTCGATAAGGGGTTACATGATATTATTGTAAAAAATATGATACATGGACCTTGCGGTGCACTGAACGAAAATTCACAATGCATGGCCAAAGGAAGGTGCACAAAGCAATATCCTCGACTTTTAGTATCCAACACAATTACTGGCAATGATGGTTACCCACTATATAGAAGAAGATCTACTGAAGATGGCGGTAAAACAGCAATAATAAAGAAGCGTAACGGTACCACCATCGAAGTAGATAACCAGTGGGTTGTTCCATATTCCCCATTATTATCAAAAACATTTAATCACACATAAACGTTGAATACTGTAACTCCGTAAAGGCAATCAAATACATATGTAGATACGTCAACAAAGGCAGTGACATGGCAGCTTTTGGCTTGCAGCCCGAAATCAAAGATATCGACGAAATCGTACAATATCAGGCTGGAAGATACATAAGCAGTAATGAAGCTGTTTGGCGAATTCTTTCATTTCCGATACATGAACGTAGTCCAGCTGTTGTTCACTTAGCGGTACATTTACAGAATGGTCAACGTGTTTATTTCTCGGAAACCAACGTACAACAAAGAGCCCTGAATCCACCGGATACAAAGTTAACCGGTTTCTTTTCGCTTTGCAAAAATGATTCTTTTGCAAAGAAACTGCTGTATACTGAAGTGCCTTCGTATTACACGTTGAATACTAAAAATAAAGTATTTGAACGTCGAAAACAGGGTAAGTCAGAAGACGGCCAACCTACCATCTTCAAAGATACCACGATAGGAAGACTCTACACCGTTCACCCCAATCAACATGAATGCTTCTTTCTACGCCTGCTTTTGGTGAATGTACCCGGTCCGACATCCTTTGAGTATTTGAGAACTGTAAACGGTACTATACATGGCACTTACCGTAGTGCTTGCAGAGCTCTGAATTTATTGGAGAATGACCAACACTGGGATAACTGCATCAATGACGCGTGCGAAACGTCAACTCCAAGTTAAATTCGTGCATTGTTTGGCATCATTTTAACAACTTGCTCTCCATCAGCTCCTACAGAGTTATGGGAAAAATATAAGTCAAAAATGTCCGAAGATATACTCCATCAAAAACAGTTAGAGACGTCAGATATGACTTTTGATTTTACATCAGAAATTTATAACTACACTTTAGTTATTATAGAAGATTTGTACGTACGTATGGCAAACAAACCTCTTCAGGATTTGGGAATGCCTTCACCTAACCGTATCGCTGCTGTTTCGACATGTGTAGAATTGAATCGTGAACAAAGTAACAGTACGAGTGATCTATTGTCGTATATACAAAATAACATTTCCAAGTTAACGTCGGAACAAAAAGACATTTATGATACGATAATGCATTGTGTCGATAACAGCGTTGGAGAGATTTTCTTTTTGGATGCGCCAGGAGGTACTGGTAAGATATTTGTGATAAAACTGATTCTGGCATCAATTCGATCAAAAAATGATATAGCGTTGGCAATTGCGTCGTCCGAAATAGCCGCAACATTGCTGCCTTGTGGAGGAACTGCTCATTCCACTTTGAAATTGCCTCTGAATTTGCATTCTACAGAAACTCCCACGTGCAATATTTCCAAATCATCTGGGATGGGTAAAGTATTGCAGCAATGCCAACTTATTATTTGGGATGAGTGCACAATGGCATACAAAAAATCGCTCGAGGCTCTGGATCAATACTTGAAAGATTTGCGAGGGAAGTCGAAACCCTTTGGCAGCACATTAATATTGCTTGTGGGAGATTTCAGGCAAACATTACCAATAATACCTAGATCAACTCCTTCAGACGAAATGAATGCTTGCCTGAAAAATTCTAATTTATGGGCACACGTAAAAACATTAAAATTAACTACAAATATGCGTGTCCGATTGCAAAACGATGACTCTGGTCAAACATTTTCAGATCAATTGCTGGCAATTGGAAACGGAAAGCTCCCAGTAGACTCAATTTCAGGACGTATACAACTACCTGCTGATTTCTGTAATTTAGTGACGTCCAAACATGAATTGATTGAAAAAGTATTTCCGAATTTTCTAAACAATTATAAAAATAATAAATGGCTAAGTGAAAGAGCGATTCTTGCACCCAAAAATATAGACGTCAACAAAATCAACAATATTGTTTTGACCAAGATTCGAGACCAGGCAGTCCTTTGAAAGTCAGTCGACACAGTTTTGGAACCGAATGAAGCGGTTAATTATCAATCTGAATTTTTAAATTCCGTGGATCTTTCAGGGTTTCCACCACACGTGCTACAACTAAAAATAGGCGTACCAATAATACTTTTAAGAAATATCAACCCACCAAAGCTTTGCAATGGCAAGCAACTTGCCGTAAAAAAAAACAATGGAAAACCTAATAGAGGCCACAATCTTGACAGGGCTTTTTGAGGGTGAGGCTGTTCTTATTCCTCGCATTCCCATGATTCCAATGGATATGCCTTTTCAATTTAAAAGATTGCAATTCCCAATTCGATTAGCATATCTTAATACTGATTGTTTTTCCCATGGACAATTGTACGTTGCATGTTCGAGGGTCGGTAAACCTGACAATCTATTTATATGCAGCGACAATTGGACAGCGAAGAATGTTGTATATTCGCAAGTTTTACGCAGTTAATTTGTATTGTATCTATCTATCTATCTATCTATATAAAAACGAGTTGTGTGTATGCATGTTTGTTTGTTTGTAAAAAGAGCGTTTGTATATGACGTCATTATTAGTACATAAGGCTTTGTATATGCACAGACAATGGGAAAGCCAAGAATGTTGTATATTCGCAAGTTTTACGTAGTTTGAATCACATATATAAATCTATCTATAATCACAGGTGGGACACAGGGACACAACTACAATGGCGCGTAATTAATATGGCGCGTAACGACTTACGCACGCGGGGGGGGGGCTTGGAGGGGCGCGAAGCGCCCCACCAACTAGGTGTTGGGGTGGCACGAAGCGCCACCCCAATAGCTAGTTTCTTATAAAGCTCATTTATTCCCACTAAAAAAAACGTAGTGATCATTCTTGCTAATGTTTATTCTTTTTACTTTAATAGAGGAACCCTTTAGTAATTATTTTAGCAAAAAGTTTTGGTTTGAAAATGAGGTTTTTTAAGATCCTACTGTTGAAAACTTAGCGTTTTACTTCTGTACCTAAGAATGAGATTTGGGGCTCCTAATCTTAAGATTAATAATGGAGGAAAATATCAGGAAGAACCCCGGGGAAATGAACTTTTCACTGTGCTTCAATGGCAAAACTAAATTTTTATGGGAGATGAATTCGTCATATTATTAGAACATTGAAGGCCCAAGATTAAATTAAGGTTTAGAGACTATTTAAAGACATTCTATTAGTTTGATCCTGTTGTCGGGCCCCTTTGGTCCTAAAGGAAATGGACCCTTCACCATGTTTTCAGCTATTAGTATTGTTTTGAAAATAAAGGTTTTTTTAAGATCCTACATTCTACTGTTGCCTCTAAGTAGGAGATTTGAAAGGCGTTGCACAAGATTCATTGTGGAGGAGAGGGTAAATATAAGGGGGCCCTCACTAAGAGGGGAGTCCCCAGGGAAATAACTAAAAACACATTTTTTGGTTAATAACTAAAAATAGCATTAAAATTTATAGTGTTGAAAATTTTTTGAAGAGGGGATATGAGGGTCCTTGGATTAATATTTGTTTTCAGAATAAATAGAGGGCTCTGTTCCACTAGTTCTGGAGGTTTTGAGGTTTCTTATATTAATATTCTTTTCACTAGTTAAAGGCATAAATACATCAAAAGAGTAAAATTTTTTATTCTTTTTCCAGGCTGACAATGATGATCATGCACGGATCGATCTGCTACTCATCGATTTCTTTGGTGAAACAGTAATGGACACCAACACCCCCTTAATAAGTGTCTAAGGGTGTTTGAAACCTTATAATAACTGAAACGGATTGTCTCAGGGATTTTTTTCGCATTAGGGGGGGGGAGAGGGTGAGATTTTTAGTAGAGTGAAAAATTAAAATTAAAATGGTAGCGGCTCAGTAGTTTTCTTTATCAAAAACTTAGATTTAAATATTAAAAAAAATTGAAAGAAGAATTTGTTTAAAGAGGTGGGAGGAATGATTTGAAAAAAATATAATGTAGATTTAGAGGGGTTTAAAGGTATATAACATTTTTGTTTCGGTATGGACTTAAATTGATTTAAGTATTTGGTCCTTTTCGCGGGATATAAACTGCTGCAAAAGGAAGCTATTAAGACGTCTTTTAGTCTAGTAAGAACAATTTTACAGTTAATGGTGCTAGTGAGGGGACAGAGTTTTCTAAAGTTGATTTTAACTGTTTAAAAGGACAATATCCTGTAACTCTTAAGACGATAAATTATTTTGAGAAGGCTTAAGAACATACGTAAATTTAGGTTTCAGTGTCAGAGCACTAAACAGAAAATGAATAGGGTGAGCTTAAAGATAAAAATATTCAGTAAGATCTCCGTCCATTGATGAAGCGAAACACTGGGTATGGCTTCTTTACGAGCCCGCTAAATTTTCCAATTCAGTTGGATATTTGTTTCCTATGTGTCCTATAAAGGTCGGGTTTCACATAAGGGTAAAAACACTGGGAGGGATACTTGCTAAAATTTTCAAATATGTCTTTTAAGATTTCTTAATGAATTAAAATTTAAACGCCACTTGAGGCACTGTAAATGTCATGGATACCAGTCCGTGAAAACGGTTTCGGTTGACGACACCATCTTGCGGTATAATAAGTTTCAAAATCCACTCTCGCAGAGCGAAAAGGTGGGGTAAGACATCCAGGTCAAACTCATGGAAGTATGCGATCAATCCTATTTGAATCGTGTTAAAGAATATGAAGCAGTTGCAGTCTCTTTTGCCCAAAGTTAAAGATACTCAAGTAATACCATGCAACTGGGAAAGGTATTTGAAACATTGGGTGGGAAAGATTGTGTAGGTGCAGCTTTGTGTAGGTGCAGCTTTCGTTGTACTTATTAAAACAGCAGATAATTCAATTTTTTGCGGCTACACAATATAAATTATCCAATGAATCTATCACTAGAAGAAGAATTGGCCATTAAAATAAAGATATGTTTTGGGTTTGTAAGACAAATTTTTTTGAGTGTAGTGAGTATATGGAATTCCGGGACTACGACCATTCAAATAATCCTATTCTTATCAGGAGGAAGTAACTTTTGGGGCGGTGGTGCATCAATCGTGTAATTTAGATCTTAGGCAGTAACACTTTCTACCGGTTTACATGCACAATTCCAACTATGATTTGAAATTCACAATATCGGAGATGGAACGTTAGCAGAAAGTTGTAGTTGTAGATGGCGCATAGGTAGCAGCACTTTCCAGATGATGAAATGTATGATTCATTAACTTGTAAGGGCTCATACCCGTATGATAGCTATAGCTCCATCTCGAAGCTACTTGAGGAAAAATTACCGCCCATCAAAGATTTTTATGATTCACTTCACGATCGTTAATACTACTGTATTGTGAATCTATGTATATATATATAAAAAGTTTTGTGTCTGTTACATAAGTTGTATGTCTGTTACAATATCAAAATCAGATATTTACAATATCTGTTACAATATCTTCTATATATCTATCCATATATATAAAAATAAGTTGTCTGTCTGTTTGTCTGTCAGTCGAATGACGTCATATGACGTCTGAATTATTTCATCATATACCAATTCAAAAATGAATTTATTCAAGCCGAAGTAGCTGTGTTGGTAGAGTGTTATGTTCCAGGTTCTAGGTTCGAGAGGTTCCAGGCTCGAACCATACAAAAGAAGAAATAAAAACTACAAAAAGGTAAAAACTACAAAAAAATAAGCAGAAAATACTAAAAAAACTAAAAAAGCTAAAAAACTAAAACAAAACTAAAAAAGGTAAATAACTAAAAAAGGTAAAAACTACAAAAAAAACTAAAAAGAAAAAAAACTATTTCAGTAGCTGAGTTGTAAAAGCATTATGTTCCAGGCTCTAGGTTTGAGAGGTTCCAGGTTCGAACCTTGGATTTAGCATTAACACAAAAGAAGAAAAAAAACAAAAAAAAAATGTAAAAACTACAAAAAAAACTAAATAGAAAATACTAAAAAAAACTAAAAAAGCTAAAAACTAAAAAAACTAAAAAAAACAAAAAAACTAAAAACTAAAAAAGAAAAAAAAACTAAAAAAAAACTAAAAAAAGTAAAACCTACAAAAGAAAAATAAACAGAAAAAAACTAAAAACTAACAAAAAAGACAAAAAAACTAATAACTAAAAAAGAAATAAAACTAAGAAAAGGAAAAAAACTGGAAAATAAAGGAGAAAAAAACTAAAAAAACAATAAAAAGAAAAAAGAAAAAAAACTTAAAAAGCTAAGAAAAGGTAAAATCAAAAAAAAGAAAGAAAAAACAAAAATTTTTCTCATCATATGCCAATTGAAAAACAATTGTATATACAGACCAGGACACCGGGATACCAATGACGACCGGGACACCGGGACACAGGGAATATAAATGACGACCGGGACACTCAAAGAGGAATTACAGACTGGGACACCGGGACGCAAATGACGACCGGTAACCTACACAGGAAATATAATTTATATATATATCTATCTTCTATATATATCCATCTATATATATAAAATCTATCTATATAAAAATAAGTTGTTTGTTTGTGTCTGTTGACTGACGTCATGTTTGTGTGTCGACTAACGTCATGTTTGTCGACTGACGTCATTAAAAGGATTGAGATGTATGTCGTTATGAAGTTGCTTGTCGACTGACGTCATGTTGCACAGACAATGGGACATTGAAAAATGTTGTATATTCGCAAGTTTTACGTAGTTAAAAACATATATATATACTAGCTGTTGGGATGGCGCTTCGCGCCACCCCAACAACTAGTTGGTGGAGGCACTTTGCTCCCCCAAGCCCCCCCGCGCGCGTAAGTCGTTATGCGCCATATTAGTTACGCACCATTGTAGTTGTGTCCCTGTGTCCCACCTGTGAATATAGATTTATATATATATATATATATATATATATATATATATATATATATATATATATATATATATATATATATATATATATATATTTAACTACGTAAAACTTGCGAATATACAACATTCTTTGTTGTCCCATCGTATGTCCATATAAATAGATTGTCAGGCTTACCAACTCTTGAACATGCAACATAATAATTGTCCATGGGAAAACAATCCGTATTCAGATCTATACCGCATTTTCTAACGATTGCCCTTGAGCTTTGTTGATGGTGATTGCTAACGAACATTCCCTGTGCCCTCGTCGTCATTTATATATCCCAGAGTGCCCCCGGCATCCCCGTTGTAGTTGTGTCCCTGCGTCCTGGTCGTCATTTATATTCCCTGTGTCCCGGTCGTCATTTGTGTCCCGGTATCCCAGTCTGTATTTTATCTTTGAGTGTTCCAGTCGTCATTTATATTCCTTGTGTCCCGGTCGTCATTTGTGTCCCGGTCGTCATTTGTGTCCCGGTATCCCAGTCTGTAATTTAACTTTGAGTGTTCTGGTCGTCATTTATATTCCATCTGTCTCGGTGTCCCGGTCGTCGTTTGTGTCCCGGTGTCCCGGTCTGTAATTTCTCTTTAATCGTCCCGGTCGTCATTTATATTCCCTGTGTCCCGGTCGTCATTTGTGTCCCGGTGTCCCAGTCTGTAGTGTCATCTTATAGTGACGTCATATACAAAACCTTATATACTTATAATGACGTCAAATGCAAACCCACAAACAAACAAACATGCATATATACAACTTATTTTTATATATATAGATATAGCTTCTTTTTTAGTTTTGTTTCTTTTTTAGTTTTTTCTTTCCTTAGTTTTTATTCTTTTTTAGTTTTTCTTTTTTTTAGTTTCTTCTTTTTGATTTGCTTTCTTCAATTTGTCAATGTTTATTCTAACATTGACACTTTGAAAAATTTTTACGTGCCAAGCATGCTAAAGCTCAACAATATATATCTATCTATATATATAAAAATAAGTTGTCTGTCTGTGGATCTGTGGATCAGGTGACGTCATGTTTCTGTGTCGGCTGACGTCATGAAATTAGTTGTCGTCATTTTTGCTTTGACGATGCTTAGTATATTGTAAAACACATTAATTTGGTTAATAATATACCATTTAAAACACCAAAATGAACATACTGGAGTAGCCACTCGGTGAAAGAGGGTGTCAGAACGGAGAATCAAGGTCCCAGGTTCAAATCCTGGTTAGGCTAAAAAAGGTAAAAAACTAAAAACTAAAAAAAAAACTGAAAAAACTAAAAAAAGGCAAAATTTACAAAAAAAAACTAAAAACTAATAAAAAAAAACTAAAAAAACTAAAAAAACTAAAAAACTAAAAAATCTAAAAACTAAAAAAAAATTTCAAAAAAAGGAAAATACTGAAAAATAGAAGAGAAAAAGAAAACTAATAAAATTAAGAATATAAATAAAAAAAAATAAAAAAGATAAAAACTAAAAAAAAAAGTAAAAAGAAAAAACGAAAAAAAAAACTAAAAAAGCTAAAAAAAAAGGTAAAAACCAATAAAAAACTAAAAAGAAAAAAAGGAAAAAAACTAAAAAAAATTTTCATCTAAAAAACTAAAAAAACTACAAAAGGTAAAAACTAAAAGAACTAAAAAAGAAAAAAAAACTAAAAAAAGGAAAAAAACTGAAAAATAAAGGAGAAAAAGAAAACAAAAAAAATATAAATAAAATAAAAAACTAAAAAGATAAAAACTTCAAAAAAAACAAAAAGGTCAAAACCAATAAAAAAAAAACTAAAAGGAAAAAAAGGGAAAAAACTAAAAATTTATTTCATCATATACCAATTCAAAAACGAATGTATACCGGGATGACGACCGGGACACAGGAAATATAAATGACGACCGGGACGCAGGGACACAACTACAACGGTGACGCCGGGGCACAGGGGGGACATAAATGACGACGGGGACACAGGTAATGTTCGATTAGCAATCACCATCAACAAAGCTCAAGGGGCAACAAAGCTCACCATCAAACAAAGACGAACGGGACGCTCAAAGAGAAATTACAGACTGGAACACTGGGACACAAATGAAGACCGGGATACTGGGAATATAAATGACGACCGGGACACAGGGAATGTTCAATTAGCAATCACCATCAACAAAGCTCAAGGGCAATCATTAGAATCATGAGGTATAGATCTGAATATGGATTGTTTTTCCCATGGACAATTATATGTTGCATTTTCAAGAGTCGGTAAACCTGACAATCTAAATAAATGACGACACTCAAAGAGAAAGCGACCGGGACAAAAGGAATGTTCGATTAGCAATCAACAAAGCACCGGGACACAGGGAGTATAAATGACGACCAGGACATAAGTAAAAAAAAAACTAAAAAAATTAAAAAGAAAGTAAAAACTACAAAAAAACTAAAAAGAAAAAAACAACTAAAAACTATTAAAAAAAATAAAAAATCTAAAAATCTAAATAAACTAAAAAAGAAAAAAATAAAAAAGAAAAAAAATAAAGGAGAAAAACAAAACTAAAAAACGAATGTATTTACAGACCGGGACACCGGGATACAAATGACGACCGGGACACAGGGAATATAAATGACGACCAGGACACAGGGACACAACTACAACGGGGACGCCAGGGGGCACAGGGGGATATAAATGACGACCGGGACACCGGGACACAAGGAATATAAATGACGCCCGGGACACTCCAAGAGAAATCACAGACTGGGGACACCGGGACACAAATGACGACTGGGACACAGGGAATATAAATGACGACCGGGACACAGGGACATAACTACAAAGGGGACACCGGGGTGCACAGGGGGATATATAAATGACGATGGCGACTCAGGGAATGGTCGATTAGCAATCACCATCAACAAAGCTCAAGGGCAATCATTAGAATCATGAGGTATAGATCTGAATACGGATTGTTTTCCCATGGACCATTATATGTTGCATGTTCAAGAGTCGGTAAACCTGACAATCTATTTATATGCACAGACAATGGGACAGCAAAGAATGTTGTATATTCGCAAGTTTTACATAGTTAAAAACATATATATATATATATATATATATATATATATATATATATATATATATATATATATATATATATATATATATATATATATATATATATATATATATATATATATTCACAGGTGGGACATAGGGACACAACTACAATGGCGCGTAACTAATATGGCGCGTAACGACTTACGCGCGCGGGGGGGCTTGGGGGGGGGCGCGAAGCGCCCCCACCAACTAGGTGTTGGGGGTGGCGCGAAGCGCCACCCCAACAGCTAGTATATATATAAAAATAAGTTGTATGTTTGTTATGTCTGTTACACTTTGTCTGTTAATCGGCTTGCTTGAATGATCAAATATCTTTGAAAAGATAAAAGTATTAAAAGAGATTGAATTTCTTAAAGAGTAAAAAACTGGGAACTTCAAAAATCTATCTATATATATAAAAATAAGTTGTCTGTGGGTTATGTCTGTTACACTTTGTCTTTTAATCGGCTTGCAGGGGGCGCGAAGGGCCCCCATATATATATATATATATATATATATATATATATATATATATATATATATATATATATATATATATATATATATATATATATATATATATATATATCTATATATATAAAAATAAGTTGTCTGTCTGTGGATGTGTGGATGGGTCAGGTGACGTCACCTGAAAAAACTGGATCAGGTGACGTCAAAACTGAAAAAACTAAAAAAAGGCAAAAACTACAAAAAAACTAAAAACTAATAAAAAAAATAAAAAAGCTAAAAAACTAAAAAAACTATAAAGGTAAAAACCAATAAAAAACTAAAAAAAAAACTGAAAAAACTAAAAAAAGGCAAAAACTACAAAAAAAAACTAAAAACTAATAAAAAAAGTAAAAAAGCTAAAAAACTAAAAAAACTAAAAAAACTAAAAAAAGGTAAAAAACTAAAAAAAATAAAAAATAAAAAAAAACTAAAAAAAAGGAAAAAACTGAAAAATAAGCTAAAATAAAGGTAAAAACCAATAAAAAACTAAAAAGAAAAAAAGGAAAAAACTAATAAATGACGACACTCAAAGAGAAAGCGACCAGGACAAAAGGAATGTTCGATTAGCAATCAACAAAGCACCGGGACACAGGGAGTATAAATGACGACCAGGACATAAGTAAAAAAAAAAACTATCTATATATATAAAAATAAGTTGTCAAACTAAAAAAAGGCAAAAACTACAAAAAAAACTAAAAACTAATAAAAAAGCTAAAAAACTAAAAAAACTAAAAAAAAGGCAAAAACTACAAAAAAAACTAAAAACTAATAAAAAAAATAAAAAAGCTAAAAAACTAAAAAAACTAAAAAAACTAAAAAAAGGTAAAAAACTAAAAAAACTAAAAACTAAAAAAAACTAAAAAAGGAAAAAACTGAAAAATAAGCTAAAATAAAGGTAAAAACCAATAAAAAACTAAAAAAAAAACTGAAAAAACTAAAAAAAGGCAAAAACTACAAAAAAACTAAAAACTAATAAAAAAAGTAAAAAAGCTAAAAAACTAAAAAAACTAAAAAAACTAAAAAAACTAAAAAAAGGTAAAAAACTAAAAAAAATAAAAAATAAAAAAAACTAAAAAAAAAGGAAAAAACTGAAAAATAAGCTAACATAAAGGTAAAAACCAATAAAAACTAAAAAGAAAAAAAGGAAAAAACTAAAAAAAATTTTCATCTAAAAAACTAAAAAAAACTAAAAAAGGTAAAAACTAAAAGAACTAAAAAAGAAAAAAATAAATGACGACACTCAAAGAGAAAGCGACCAGGACAAAAGGAATGTTCGATTAGCAATCAACAAAGCACCGGGACATAGGGAGTATAAATGACGACCAGGACATAAGTAAAAAAAAAATTAACAAAACTAAAAAGAAGGTAAAAACTACAAAAAAACTAAAAAGAAAAAAAAACTAAAAACTAATAAAAAAACTAAAAAATCTAAAAATCTAAATAAACCAAAAAAGAAAAAAAAAGGAAAAAAATAAAGGAGAAAAACAAAACTAAAAAACGAATGTATATACAGACCGGTACACCGGGATACAAATGACGACCGGGACACAGGGAATATAAATGACGACCGGGACACAGGGACACAACTACAACGGGGACACCGGGGGAAACAAGGGGATATAAATGACGACCGGGACAAAAAAACTAAAAAGAAAAAAAAACTAAAAACTAATAAAAAAACTAAAAAATCTAAAAATCTAAATAAGCTAAAAAAGAAAAAAAAAGGAAAAAAATAAAGGAGAAAAACAAAACTAAAAAACGAATGTATATACAGACCGGGACACCGGGATACAAATGACGACCGGGACACAGGGAATATAAATGACGACCGGGACACAGGGACACAACTACAACGGGGACACCGGAGGAAACAGGGGGATGTAAATGACGACCGGGACACCGGGACAGGGAATGGTCGATTAGCAATCACCATCAACAAAGCTCAAGGGCAATCATTAGAATCATGAGGTATAGATCTGAATACAGATTGTTTTCCCATGGACCATTATATGTTGCATGTTCAAGAGTCGGTAAACCTGACAATCTATTTATATGCAAAGACAATGGGACAGCAAAGAATGTTGTATATTCGCAAGTTTTACGTAGTTAAAACCATATATATATATATCTATCTATATTCACAGGTGGGACATAGGGACACAACTACAATGGCGCGTAACTATTATGGCGCGTAACGACTTACGCGCGCGGGGGGGCTTGGGGGGGGCGCGAAGCGCCCCCACCAACTAGGTGTTGGGGTGGCGCGAAGCGCCACCCCAACAGCTAGTATATATATATATATATATATATATATATATATATATATATATATATATATATCAATATATATAAAAATAAGTTGTCTGTGTGTGGATCTGTGGATGGATCAGGTGACGTCATGTTTGTCCGCATATGACGTCTGAATTATTTCACACTAATACAAAAGAAGAAAAAAACTAAAAAAGGTAAAAACTACAAAAAAAACTAAAAAGAAAAAAAAAACTAAAAAAGCTAAAAAACAAAAAAACTAAAAAAAGGTAAAAATCTAATAACTAAAAAAAACTGAACAAAATAAAAAAAGGCAAAAACTACAAAAAAAATAA
This sequence comes from Artemia franciscana, assembly GCF_032884065.1. Classification (NCBI taxonomy): domain Eukaryota; kingdom Metazoa; phylum Arthropoda; class Branchiopoda; order Anostraca; family Artemiidae; genus Artemia; species Artemia franciscana. The sequence continues at coordinate 33,387,487 of NC_088883.1, forward strand.
AAACTAATAAAAAAACTAAAAAAGCTAAAAAACTAAAAAAAACTAAAAAAAAACTAAAAAAGGTAAAAAACTAAAAAAAAACTAAAAACTAAAAAAGAAAAAACTAAAAAAAAGGAAAAAACTGAAAAATAAAAGAGAAAAAGAAAACTAAAAAAATATGAATAAATATATATAAAAATAAGTTGTTTGTGGGTTATGTCTGTCTGTCTGTCTGTCGAGTGACGTCGTGTTTGTCCGCATATGACGTCTGAATTATTTCACACTAATACAAAAGAAGAAAAAAAAACTAAAAAAGGTAAAAACTACAAAAAAAACTAAAAAGAAAAAAAACTAAAAAATCTAAAAAACTAAAAAAAAAAACTAAAAAAGGTAAAAAACTAAAAACTAAAAAAAAAATTGAAAAAACTAAAAAAGGCAAAAACTAAAAAAAACTAAAAACTAATAAAAAAACTAAAAAAGCTAAAAAACTAAAAAAACTAAAAAAGGTAAAAAACAAAAAAAACTAAAAACTAAAAAAGAAAAAACTAAAAAAAAGGAAAAAACTGAAAAATAAGAGAAAAAGAAAACTAAAAAAATATTAATAAATATAAAAAATATAAATATAAATATAATATAAATTAGCAATCAACAAAGCACCGAGACACAAATGACGACCGGGACACAGGGAGTATAAATGACGACCAGGACATAAGTAAAAAAAAAACAACTAAAAAAACTAAAAAAACTGTCTGTCTGTCGAGTGACGTCGTGTTTGTCCGCATATGACGTCTGAATTATTTTAGCAATCAACAAAGCACCGAGACACAAATGACGACCGGGACACAGGGAGTATAAATGACGACCAGGACATAAGTAAAAAAAAAAACTAAAAAAACTAAAAAAATGGTAAAAACTACAAAAAAACTAAAAACTAATAAAAAAACTAAAAAATCTAAAAATCTAAATAAACTAAAAAAGAAAAAAAAAGAAAAAAGGAAAAAAATAAAGGAGAAAAACAAAACTAAAAAACGAATGTATATTCAGACCGGGACACCGGGATACAAATGACGACCGGGACACAGGGAATATAAATGACGACCGGGACACAGGGACACAACTACAATGGGGACGCCGGGGGGCACAGGGGGATATAAATGACGACCGGGACACCGGGACACAAGGAATATAAATGACGCCCGGGACACTCAAAGAGAAATCACAGACTGGAACACCGGGACACAAATGACGACCGGGACACAGGGAATATAAATGACGACCGGGACACAGGGACATAACTACAAAGGGGACGCCGGGGTGCACAGGGGGATATATAAATGACGATAGCGACTCAGGGAATGGTCGATTAGCAATCACCATCAACAAAGCTCAAGGGCAATCATTAGAATCATGAGGTATAGATCTGAATACGGATTGTTTTCCCATGGACCATTATATGTTGCATGTTCAAGAGTCGGTAAACCTGAAAATCTATTTATATGCACAGACAATGGGACAGCAAAGAATGTTGTATATTCGCAAGTTTTACGTAGTTAAAAACATATATATATATATATATATATATATATATATATATATATATATATATATATATATATATATATATATATATTCACAGGTGGGACATAGGGACACAACTACAATGGGGCGTAACTAATATGGCGCGTAACGACTTACGCGCGCGGGGGGGCTTGGGGGGGCGCGAAGCGCCCCCACCAACTAGGTGTTGGGGTGGCGCGAAGCGCCACCCCAACAAACATGACGTCAGTCAACACAAGTACATGACGTCACTCAACACACACACACACACAGACAACTTATCTATCTATGACGAAATTATACACCGGGACATCGGGACACAAATGACGACCAGGACACCGGGACATAGGGAATATAAATAACGACCGGGACACTCAAAGAGAAAGCGACCGGGACACAAGGAATGTTCGATTAGCAATCACCATCAACAAAGCACCGGGACACAAATGACGACCGGGATATAGGGAAAATAAATGACGACCAGGACACTCAAAGAAAAATTATAGACCGGGACACCGGAACACAAATGACAACCAGGACAAAAATGACGACCATCACCCTGTGCCCCCGACATCCCCGTTGTAGCTATGTCCCTGTGTCCTGGTCGTCATTTATATTCCCAGTATCCCGGTCGTCATTTGTGTCCCAGTGTCCCAGTGTGTAATTTCTCTTTGAGCGTCCCGGTCGTCATTTATATTCCCTGTGTCCCGGTCGTCATTTGTTTCCCGGTGTCCCGGTCTGTAATTTATCTTTGAGTGTCCCGGTTGTCATTTATATCTCCCGGTCGTTATTTGTGTCTCAGAGTCCCAGTCTGTAATTTCTCTTTGAGTGTCCCGGTCGTCATTTATATTCCCTGTGTACCGGCTTTTAGTTTTCTTTTTCTCCTTTATTTTTTATTTTTTCTCATTTTTTTAGTTTTTTTTCCTTTTCAGTTTTTAGTTTTTTTATTTTTTTTTATTAGTTTTTAGTTTTTTTTTCTTTTTAGTTTTTTTGTGGTTTTACCTTTTTTTTAGTTTTTTTAGCTTTTTTTTCTTTTATAGTTTTTAGTTTTTTACTTTTTTTTGTTTTTTTTTTAGTTTATTAGCTTTTTTAGTTTTTAGTTTTTTTTTTAGTATTTTCTTTTTAGTTTTTTTCTTTTTTTTTTCTTTTTTAGTTTTTATTCTTCTTTGTATTAATGCTAAAGCCAAGGTTCGAACCTGGAACCTCTCGGACCTAGAACCTGGAACATAACGCTTTACCAACTCAGCTACTTCAGCTTGAATACATTTACCTTTTGGTGGGTAAATAAGTTGGTGGGAGCGCGAAGCGCCCCCACCAACTGGGTGTTGGTGGGCCCACCCCAACATCTAATATATATATATATATATATATATATATATATATATATATATATATATATATATATATATATATATATATATATATATATATGACCAGGAGATCAACTGCTACGTGGCAGACTTTTAAATATTATTCTGATTGTTACTTGTCTTCTATCAGAGACCGTTGCTCCAGTGATGGAAGAGGCTGATTTAATTAATCCTCCACTTGCCCCATTTTCAGGTAACCTTTAGCATAGCTGTTTTTGTCTCGCCATATTTCTTCCATGAGATTCGTTGGGTTACGAGATATCCCAAAATTCAAATATCAAATTTCATTAAGATCCAATCACCCATTCGTAAGTTAAAAATACCTCATTTTTTTCTAGTGTTTCCGAATTATCGAATTATTTACCCCCCCCAAACTCTCAAAGAGAGCGTATCTGGTCTGGCTATGTCAATAACATATGTAGGACGTTATTATTTTTCCCACCAAGTTTCATCATGATCTCTCCACTCTAAGCGTTTTCCAAGATTTTCGGTCCGCCCCCCCCCCCAACTCCTCCCAGTGACTCTGGATCAGGCCGGGATTTAAAATAAGAGGTCTGAGTTATGAGGTCCTTCTAAATATCAAATTTCATTAAGATCCGATCACTCGTTCGTAATTTAAAAATACCTTAACTCCCCCAAAGAGAGTGGATCCTTTCTGGGTATGTCAATCACGTATCTATGACTTGTGCTTATTTTAGCCTCCAAGTATCATCCCAATCCCTCCACTATAAGCGTTTTCCAAGATTTCAGGTTTCCCGCTCCAACTCCCCCAATGTCCTCGGATCAGGTCAAGATTTAAAATGAGACACGATATCCTTCTAAATATAAAATTTCATTAAGATCCAATTACCCATTCGTAAGTTGAAAATACCCCATTTTTCTAATTTTTCCGAATTAACTGTCCCTCCCCCCACTCCCCTCCCCCCAGATGGTAGAATCGGAGAAACGACTATTTCTGATTTAATCTTGTTCGGTCCATGATATGCCTGCCAAATTTCATCGTCCTAACTTATCTGGAAGTGCCCAAACTAGCAAAACCGGGACAGACAGACAGAATTTGCGATCGCTATGTGTCACTTGATAAATACCAAGTGCCATAAAAAGGACACATCATTGCTACCCATGCAAAAAATGATTTTGATTGTTTTTCAGGGTGGGGAACTCAAGTTACTTCAAAGTTTTTGACCATACTGATTCGAATGGTGCAATCTTTATTTTGATTTGACGCCATTTTTGAGGGGTTTCAGGCTCTTTTTCGAAATCACTATAAATTTGTTTTCACAATAAACTTTTACTTTTAAGATATACCGAAATAATAGTTAATATCCCGAATCAATGTCACATGGTCATTTTTTTCCTCATTAGGCATTTTATTTCAAAACGCGCTTTTCAACTTTTGGTTACTATGGACTGTGGATTGCTCTTTACTAGGTTGCAGCTACTGCTGCAACTATATTAGAGGGCATAAAAAAATGACTAAACCAAAAAATTGGATACTGATATGTCTGATAAAGATATCCGTGATTTCTGTGATGCTCTGATCACTCGCTAGACCTGGTAGAACAAAAAAGAATAAAAAAAGACATCAACACAACCCATACAAAAAAGTGATTTCCTTGATGTTCAAGGTGGAGGAATGGTTTTCAGGTTCTTTTTCGAAATTCCCATAAGTCCGTAATATCCGTATAAGTCCGTAATATAAGTCCCATATCCGTAATAGACTTTCAAACAGTTCGTGGTAACGAACTGAAGTCAGGAGCAACGTGGCTCAATAGTAACCTAAACTCTAAATAACGGAATTTTGATACCAATAGTTACATCAAAAGAATCGAATTTTAATGCTGATTTTAAATATACAGGTTTCATCAAGTTTAAACTTACCCATCAAAAGTTAGGAGCCTGAGAAAATTTGCCTTATTTTAGAAAATAGGGGGAAACACCCACTAAAAGTCATATTATCTTAAAGAAAATCCCACTATCAGATTCAGCGTATCAGAGAACCCCACTGTAAAAGTTTCAAGCTCTTATCTACAAAAATGTGGAATTTTGTATTTTTTGCCAGGACAGATCACGGATGCGTGTTTATTTTTTTATTTTTTCCAAGAGAGATCGTATCGACCTAGTGGTCCTAGAATGTTGTGAGAGGGCTCATTTTAACGGAAATTAAAAGTTCTAGTGCCCTTTTTAAGTGACCAAAAAATTTGAGGGCACCTAGGCCCCTTCCCACGCAACTTTTTCCCCAAAGTAACCGGATCAAAATTTTGAGATATTCATTCTGTTCAGCTTAGTCGAAAACCTAATAACTATGTCTTTGGGGATGGCTTAATCCCCCACAGTCCCCGAGGGAGGGACTGCAAGTTACATGCTTTGGCCATTTTTTACACATAGTAATGGTTATTAGGAAGTGTACAGACGTTTTCGGGGAGACTTTTTCGCATTGGGGTTGGAGTGGGTCGGGGGGGAAGGTTACGTGGGAGGATCTTTCCATGGAGGAATTTATCATGAGGGAAGAAAATTTCCATGAAGGGAGGGCAGGATTTTCTAGCATTATTTAAAAAGAAACAATGAGAAAATTAGTAAAAAAAAAAATCACCTAGAAGTATGTGTAGCATTAAAACTTATAACGAAAATAAAACACTACATGTAAAAGAAGGTTTGTCTCCTCCACAATACCTTACTCTTTACGCTTTAAAGTATTTTTAGTAATTTCAACTATTTATTTTACAGCCTTTGTGATTCAGGGGTCATTCTTAAAGATTTGGGATAAAATTCAAGCTTTAGTGCAAAGAGCGAGGTATTGACGAGGAGGCAAACCCCCTCATATACATAATACAAATACAAAAATATAGAAGTTCGTTACGTAAGGTAATTCGCAAGGTACTTATGTTTATTACTAACAAAAACGTTCGTAAAAAAAAAAAAAATCGAGTTTCATTTTTAAGTAACCAAAAATTGGATGGCAACTAGGCCTCCTCCCGCGCCCTTTTCTTATCAAAATCATCCGATTAACACTATGAGAAAGCCATTTAGCCAAAAAAAGACAAATTTTGTTTTAATTATTCATGTGCGGTAAGCCAAAATCACAACTTGGATTAATTCAAAAATGTTCAGAAATTAAATAAAAAAAACAAGTTTTTTTTAACTGCAAGTAAGTAGCGACATTAAAACTTAAAACGAACAGAAATTATTCCGTATATGAGAGAGGTTGTCCCCTCCACAACACCTCGTTCTTTACGTTAAAGTTTTCGTCTGTTTTAAAAAGTAGAGCTAGTAGAAGGAGTCAAACTCTAGCGTAAAGAGCGGGGCGTTATGGAGGGGACAACCCCTTTAATATACGGAATAATTTCTCTTCGTTTTAAATTTTAATGTTGCTCCTTACTTGCAGTTAAAAAAGTGTTTTTTTTTCATTTAATTACTTTTAAGATTAACCGAAACAATAGAAAACGTTCCGTTAATCAAAATATCCATTTCACATCTGTCATTGAAAACAAGGAGAGACATACCGCCTCCCTCGAAAGAGGCATTCTTAGGCATCGGGTCTCTAGCCCAATCCCAAAATTAAAGTAAAGTGTCAACGACGAAATCACAAAAGAGAAAAGTGCTCCGTTTCTTCAATTAAAACCGCAGATCTATAGACCTGGTCGGATCCGGCATTCACTCCCGATTACTCCCCCAAACACAAGTTTGAGCAGCCACATAGAAAGTACAAAATTTGAATTTTTCTGAAAAGATTCTTAGAAAAATAATATTTTGAAAAAGATGGCTATCTCAAAATTTTGATCGGATACATTTGGGAAAAAACGGGGTGGGTGATGTCTTGTTGCCCTTCAATCACTTTAAACTTTTAAAAATAGCACTACAAATTGTAACTTGCAGTCAAATGAGCCACCTCCTTAGTTTAATTGTAAGTCCACCAGTTGTGAAAATGCCCTGGAAGAAAATGAGTCGCTGTTTGCTGTTTTTGCGCATGGAGCTAAAATTGCTTACATATATAAGGTTTTCAGTTGGGATGGGGATCAGAAGCACCTTAAATAAAGCCAATTTTTGGGCCTACAGTTATCGAATCGAAATAATTTTTTGGGAGGGAGGGAGATCCTTCCCCAATGGTGTACTTAGGTATAGTAGTTAAAATGTCACCAAAGTAAACCTTTGTGGTCTTGAAGTAGTAATTTCAAAACTTGCTGTTATGGCTATGAAATTTCGAAGGTATAATTATACTAGTATATTAATTATGAAAGTAAAAAAAAAGCAGTATTTGTTATAAATTGATAAAACACAGACGAAATTTCTAAATTTTTTGTATAATAACTACACAAAATTGAAAATACAACGACGGGTAAAGTGGTTAAATGTAACATACTAATTAAATTGTAATAATATTAAAAATAAATGTACCTTTTATTACATTTCCATTCATTTAATTCAAAATGGAAAGGTATTGTGGTGTAAGAAATTAAAAGTATTTACTGTTCGCTCGCTACAGTGATAAAATTTCATAGGACTCACTTTATTTTTCCAGTATGTGGGAGGGTGGTGGTTCTCTGAAAACAAACTTGGCCAGAAAAGTCTGGAGGATTTTTTCTTTTGGGGGGTGGGGGTACTGAGATACTTTCATCCATACAGGGACAGTCGTGTCATATAGATAGCCAACTTGCTTAAATGTACCTCCTCCACTTTGATACAAAGTGAATTAGGATTACTTTTATTAGCCTGTTTTTTGCTATGAAATCTGTGATTATGTTTAAAAAGGTGACGAATTGGCTTGACGAAAATAAAAAAAAAAGAGAAAAATTCACTTTTTAACATAGAAGTATTGAAGATCAATCTCTTTTCTCTGCTTGATTTAACTACCAGGTCCAGGTCTAGATGTCCCCCCGGAAAATTCTTCCCTGGGAAAAATCCCTCCTCGGGAAGTTCCCCTTCAAAAATTCTCCTCTCGGAAAATAACCCCTGGATAATTTTAGAAGTTCATTAGAAGGAAAATTGATATGTCGACCAAGTTTTCACTCTTAGGTTAATAATTGAGAAGTCCCTTCGTTGTCAAATACCTTTGGTCCTCAGTTTTTATTGATTATGAGCAAGCTCTCGATTCTGTTGATAGAAGAGCGTTAGTAAGTCTTATCCTTATATGGTATACCGGAAAAATTCATTAAAGTGATTTGTGCTATGTACCAGAATAATACTGCTACGGTTAAGGTAGGAAATGAGGTTAGCAACTGGTTTTTTATTAAATCAGGAGTTAAGCAGGGTTGTGTTCTATTCCCCTTTATATGGATCATTTTTATGGACTTCTTCTTAAGGAGCACAGGAAAGGCAATTGGAGACCACGGAATAAATTGCGGAGAAAAAACACTCCTGGACTTAGATTATGCTGATGATTTAAGAATATTAGATGAAAGTGTGAGCAAAATGAATGAATTTTTAGAGGTTTTACGAGTTCAGGGTGCTAGAATAGGCTTGGAAATTAATGTTAAGAAGACTAAGTCACTAAGGCTAGGAATAAGTGAAGATGAAAAGGTGACGTTAGTAGTATTATTAGTAAAGACGGTGGGAGCAGTGAAGATGCTAGAAGTAGAATAGCTAAGGCTCAGGGTGTTTTTTCCTAGTAAAAAAAAAGTTTGGAATAATAGGAAGATAAGTCTGCAAACCAAGATTAAAATATTGGAAGCTACAGTGATGACAGAGGTCAAATGTGGCTCTGAAGCATGGACGCTCTGAAAAGCAGACGAAAATTTACTAGATATTTTATAAAGAAATTGCCTACGGATTGTTCTGGGTACCCGACTGACTGACCGTATTTCAAACGGTAGGCTATACGAAAAATGTGGTTCAATCTTTCTAAGGCTATAATGAAAGAAAGGTTGAGATGGTTAGGCCACGTTCCACGGATGAAGGATGATAGATTGCTGAAGATTGTCCTTTTTGGCCAACCGTCTGGGGCTTCACGGAAAGCAGGTCGTCCTCGTCTGGGTTGGGATATTATGAATAAAGATTTAAATCAAATAGGAACTTTCTGGGAGGGTGTAAAGAGGGAGGCCTTGAATAGATTAGGTTGGAAGAGGAGCGCGCGTAGCTGTGTTGGCCTCAGGTGGCTTGGTGCTGCAGTGAGCTATTAGTAGTAGTAGTAGTAAAATTGAAATTTATACTCACCTGTTTAAGTCAGAGGTAATGCTATAGTGTTGCCTATAGTAAAAAGCCAAAAAGGTTCAATATGCTATTATCTTTTTTTAGAGGCTCTTTTTATGGAAGGGATGGCCATATAAACTTCGGAGGTGGCTCATTTGACTGCAAGTTAAAAGTTGTAGTGCTATTAATAAGAGTCAAAAGTGGTTGAAGGGCAACAAGACATCACCCACCCCGTTTTTCCCCAAATGTATCCGATCAAAATTTTGAGATAGCCATCTTTTTCAAAATAGTATTTTTCAAAAACATTGTCCAAAAAACTCAAAATTTCGTATTTTCAATATGGCTGCTCAAACTTTTGTATGGGGGAGAATTTCTGGAGCGAATGCCGGATCCGGCCAGGTCCATAGATCTGCGGGAACCATATTTAGCTTAAATTGGAACGTTAAGACAGGATCGCTTCCCCTGTAAAGTTTCAGGAAACCTTTTCCCTGATAAAATGGCTATTTACTGGCCTAAAAATGCCAGTTTTCCGATTACGACCTCCTCCCCCTAGGAAAAAGAGTTCTAATATCTGACCCACACACCCTCCCCAAAAACGCTTCGTAGACTTTATTTGAAAACAAAAAACGAGTCAATGTCCCTCGTCCTTTATGGTAGAGATATTTCTTCATAATAGATACAGCGACAACTTGGTAGGAATTTTTAAAATTCTATATAGCAAAAATTTAATCTCCCATTAAATCTGTTCTGTAAATTTTTCCACTCCTCATTCGAAGCTTCTTATGAGTTGGAAATACTATCCCTTTATCTTCCCCAATTTTGGTGTTCAGTGCCTTCTTATACAAGATTTTTTTTTCTTTTTTTTTTTTAGACTATATTTTTTTCAGTCAACCGGCTAGCTTGAAACCAGTTTAAAAAGAAAGAATGGGTAGAATTAAATACATAGTTACATTTCTTCTGAGTAACGTAATTGTGGTTTTGTAAAACCACGATTAGTTTGGATGATATAAAATTTACTTTAAAATGTCAAGTGCCGATAAGAAACGTAATGTTTCTGTAAGAAAACCCAACCATAAGACCGTCAAATGCTGAGACTCTAAAATAAATAAAGACTATTTTAAAGATCATGTTTGTCGTTATCACAACGATCTTGAAGAAGTACCGAAATGTGTATTCGTGCCGTTGTTTCAAGACTTGTTTACGCCGTTTTAGAAGCTTGAGCGAGATGACAATGTTACGATCATTATAGCATCTGTCAGTGGAGGTATTTCTGTGGTGATAACTGCCTCACCAATTCCTAAGCCTCTACCACTACCTGATGAGGTAGTGGTAGTGGTAGGTAGCCGGAATGTCAGTGGACATTCCGGCTTACAATCAATATTTTTAGGCATAAATATCGTCGTTTTCACGACGATCTTGAAGAAGCACCAAAATGTGTATTTGTGCCGTTGTTTTAAGACCCGTTTACGCCGTTGTAGAAGCATGAGCGAGATGACAATATTACGATCATTGCAGCATCTGTCAGTGGAGGTATTTCTGTGGTGATAACTGCCCTACCAATTCCTAAGCCTCTACCACTGCCTGATGAGGCCATAGTCAGTGGACATTCCGCCTTACAATCAATATTTTCAGGCATGAAATATCTTTTTATCACAGAATTTAAACAAGCCCGGCAAGAATAAAGGAGTTAAACAAGCCCATTATATTTGGCCTTGGGGTAGAGAGAAAGCATCACAAATCCTTGGAATTAATTATTGCGGTGATTCCGTCACCTCCATCCATTTTTTATCGTTCATTGTTCTTTCGATCTGTTCATCACTTCTCATATTTGCGAATATCAATTTACTTACTTTAGTTAATACTCTTGTCCAAGTATATTACCATTTATTAGATTATCAGTACATTATAAAGTTAAAGCTACCCCCCATGATCCATCGGTGGTGGGCGTTTATCCCCCCGGAAAATACCCCCCATGGAAAATACCTCACCGTGGAAAAAAACCCAATGCGGAAAATACCTTCCAGCGGAAATCACTCGCCCTCATAGAAAACCGTTTTTAAAGTTTCTTTTGTACTTCTCCCTGAAACCCTCCCCCCCCCCCAAAGATACTGGATAAGTTTTTTTACCTTTTTTTTATACTAGCGCGACCTGTCTCAGATAGTTCAAAAAAAGTAGAAGGGGGTGAAAATTAGACGAATTTCTCTTTAATTATGATTGTACAAACATTATGGGATCTCTGCATATTAAATTATATTTAAAGGCCAATCTTCTTATTTTTTTATTCGGTGAAAATCAAGTAGCGATCCAGGTAAAATCGACGAATTCCCCCCCCTAATGAATAGAGGCTTGGGACGCCCCTGTTGCCTACTCATGAGAAAACAACCTGTACAGTTCTTTTTCTTCATTTTCTGCCTTTTTCTAGAAAAGGGCAGAATTAAAGGTAAATAAGAAATTTCATGACAACTCGTAAAAATCATTGAATTTCTGGAAGATGAAGGGGGAGCAATGGGTAAAGGACACCATCCCTTTACAAACACCTCTGCTCTTCTTTATTCCCTACTTATAGCTTATCAGCCTTTTTAACCCATTTTCAGCCTTTATAGCTTATTTTTCCTGGTATAAACATTGAATGGATAATTTAAATGGGAAAATCCGCTGAACTTAAATGTAGATGTCAGTTTGTGATGAAGCAGCGTATAATGATTATTTAGAGGTAGAAGAATGTAAAAGGGCAATCGTTTTAGCTGTTGGGAGAGGGGTGGGATTTTGCACATAGATTTACCATTAGGTTTCTACCCTGTTGATATACAGTTCAAGTGGCACAGCAAGTTTCGCTATAGTGAAACAAATCCTAAGATGTCTACCTCTTCTGAATGTCTACCCCTTTAAATACAATAATTCGGTGTTCAATAAAAAGCATAAAATATTTTGGAATTGTTAAATCAATTCAGTTTATTGTGGGTTTTGAACTATTTATAGGGAACGGGGGTGTTTTGAAAAGTGGGGAAAGAACTTGTTAGCTTTTTACACATTGTCTGTGCATATACAAAGCCTTATGTACTTATAATGACGTCATATGCAAACGCTCTTTTTACAAACAAACAAACATACATACACACAACTCGTTTTTATATAGATAGATAAATAGATCGATACAATACAAATTAACTGCGTAAAACTTGCGAATATGAAAGATTCTTCGCTGTCCAATTGTCGTTGCATATAAATAGATTGTCAGGTTTACCGACCCTCGAACATGCAACGTACAATTGTCCATGGGAAAAACAATCAGTATTAAGATCTATACCACATTTTTCTAATGATTGACCTTGAGCTTTGTTGATGGTGATTGCAAATGCTAATCGAATTGGGAATTGCAATCTTTTAAATTGAAAAGGCAGATCCGTTGGAATCATGGGAATGCAAGGAATAAGAACAGCCTCACCCTCAAAAGGCCCTGTCAAGATTGTGGCCTCTATTACGTTTTCCATTGTTTTTTTACGGCAAGTCGCGTGTCATTGCAAAGCTTTGGTGGGTTGATATTTCTTAACAGTATTATTTGTACGCTTATTTTTAGTTGTAGCACGTGTTGTGGAAACCCTGAAAGATCCACGGAATTTAAAAATTCAGATGGATAATTAACCGTCTCATTTGCTTTCAAAACTGTGTCGACTGACTTGTAAAAGACTGCCTGGTCTCGAATCTTGGTCAAAACAATATTGTTGATTTCGTGGACGTCTATATTTTTGGGTGCAAGAATCACTCTTTCACTTAGCCATTTATTATTTTTATAATTGTTTAGAATATTCGGAAATACTTTTTCAATCAATTCATTTTTGGACGTCACTAAATTACAGAATTCAGCAGGTAGTTGTATACGTCCTGAAATTGAGTCTACTGGGAGCTTTCCGTTTCCATTTGCCAGCACTTGATCTGAAAATGGTGAACCAGAGTCATCGTTTTGCAATCGGACACGCATATTTGTAGTTAATTTTAATGTTTTTACATGTGCCCATAAATTAGAATTTTTCAGGCAAGCATTCATTTCATCTGCAGGGGATGACCCAGGTATTATAGGTAATGTTTACCTGAAATCTCCCGCAAGCAATATTTATGTGCTGCCAAAGGGTTTCGAATTCCCTCGCAAATCTTTCAAACATTGATCCAGAGCCTTGAGCGATTTTTTGTGTGCCATTGTGCACTCGTCCCAAATAATAAGTTAGCATTGCTGCAATACTTTACCCATCCTAGATGATTTGGAAATATTGCACGTGGGAGTTTCTGTAGAATATAAATTCAGAGGCAATTTCAAACCGGAATGAGCAGTTCTTCCACCAGGCAGCAACGTTGCGGCTATTCCAGACGACGCAATTGCCAACGCTATATCATTTTTTGATCGAATTGATGCCAGAATCAGTTTTATCACAAAGGTTTTACCAGTACCTCCTGGCGCATCCAAAAAAAAAATTTCTCCAACGTTGTTATCGACACATTGCATTATCGTATCATAAATGTCTTTTGGTTCCGACGTTAACTTGGAAATGTTATTTTGTACATACGACAATAGAAAACTCGTACTGTAACTTTGTTCACGATCCAATTCTACACATGTCGAAGCAGCAGCAGTACGATTAGGTGAAGGCATTCCCAAATCCTATAGAGGTTTGTTTACCATACATATGCACAAATCTTCTATAATAACTAAAGTGTAGTTATAAATTTCTGATGTAAAATCAAAAGTCATATGTGACGTCTCTAACCATTTTCGATGGAGTATATCTTCGGACATTTTTTTATTTATATTTTTCCCATAACTCTGTAGGAGCTGATGGAGAGCAATTTGTTAGTATGATGCCAAACAATGCACGAATTTGACTTGGAGTTGACGTTTCGCACGCGTCATTGATGCAGTTATCCCATTGTTGGTCATTCTCCAATAAATTCAGAGCTTGGCATGCACTACGGTAAGTGTCATGTATAGTACCGTTTACAGTTCTCAAATACTCAAAGGACGTCGGACCGGGTACATTCACCAAAAGCAGGCGTAGAAAGAACCATTCATGTTGATTGGGGTGAACGGTGTAGAGTCTTCCTATCGTGGTATCTTTGAAGATGGTAGGTTAGCCGTCGACTGACTTACCCTGTTTTCGACGTTCAAATACTTTATTTTTAGTATTCCACGTGTAATACGAAGGCACTTCAGTATACAGCAGTTTTTTTGCAAAAGAATCATTTTTGTATAGCGAAAAGAAAGCAGTTAACTTTGTGTCCGGTGGATTCAGGGCTCTTTGTTGCACGTTGGATTCCAAAAAATAAACACGTTGACCATTCTGTAAATGTACCGCTAAGTGAACAACAGCTGGACTACGTTCATGTATCGGATATGAAAGAATTCGCCAAACAGCTTCATTACTGCTTATGTATCTTCCAGCCTGATATTGTACGATTTTGTCGATTTCTTTGATTTCGGACTGCAAGCCAAAAACTGCCATGTCACTGCCTTTGTTGACGTATTTATATATATATTTGATTGCCTTTACAGAGTTACAGTATTCAACGTTTATGTGTACATTAAATGTTTTTGATAATAATGGGGAATATGGAACAACCCACTAGTTATCTACTTCGATGGTGGTACCGTTACGCTTCTTTATTATTGCTGTTTTACCGCCATCTTCAGTAGATCTTCTTCTATATTGTGGGTAACCATCATTGCCAGTAATAGTTTTGGATACTAAAAGTCGAGAATATTGCTTTGTGCACCTTCCTTTGGCCATGCATGGTGTATTTTCGTTCAGTGCACCACAAGGTCCATGTATCATATTTTTTACAACAATATCATATAATCCCTTATCGACATTTTCATCAGGTATTTCAGTGAAAATCCCATCATCAATTTCGTTAGAAGTAATTTTATTATGTAGCCAGATTAGTATATGTGCGTGTGGCAAACCTCATTTTTGCCATTCCACTGAGTACATCCAGCATCACACTGACCCAAACACTTCAAGTTTTACTATGTAGTTTATCAGTGATTTCAACTTTTGCCGAAAGACACGGGCCGTAATGTCAGGTCTATGAACCGCCGATTGTCCTTGAAGTAAAAGCTGCTGTAGCTCGTCCCAAGATTGATTACATGTAAATGTAATAAATAAATCTGGACGACCATAGAGACGAACATACGCAATAGCATCTTGAGCATAGTCATGCATATGACGGGGACTGCCAGCATATGACAAAGGTAAAATCTTTAATCTTCCAACGTTTGTGGTATTACCGTCATTTACATCTGCATCTCGCGAATGAATGTATTGTTCAGAACGGAGGTTGGTCTGATTCATACGGATAAATAGCAAACGTTCTGATTCAATTTTTGCATACATATCAACGACGTATTGGTGAAACAATTGACGGCATTTTAAAATACAATTGTCTTCATCCTGCCGAATCATTAGTCTATAGGAATAATAATGCATTGCACTGCATTTCTTATGCATTTCTTTGTTAGTGGCTGGATTCATCAATTTAATATTAAAGTGATACCCGTCGGCTCCATCCCAAAAATAATAGGATATTGTAGGGCATCGTACCATCGATGAGTTTCAGCAATTCTTACCAACTGAGCGTTTTGCTTATGAACAATAAAATCTCGAGGTAAAAACTGATCACCGACCATAACGATTGCCACTTCGTCGATTGTTGGAGCATTGTATCTACACACATGTTGGCCAGGAGGCGTTTTGTCAGCGGAAATAACAATTTTATACGTATCAGTAGCCATCAAATCGATGGCTGTTTTGAACAGACGCACTAAATTATTATTTTCGTGGAAAAGATGTTGCAATTGGGAAACGATTGTCCTTTCAACGTTGGGAGAAATTTAGCCACGTGTATTCAATTCAGAATTTCTATCACTGATGAAGTGCAATTGTAAAAATTTATGATTCTCGCCTGAGAATGGTAGAAGGGACCCTGCTCTATGCTAAATTTGCCCTTTTACTTTGAAAGTAGGCATAAATTGATCTGTATTTTCGATTTGGGCACCAAACGACTTCATTTGGAAACATGAGTTATATTTTCTGATCTGTGATAAAAAAACGCTTAGATTCTGACGTAGCTCCAGTAAGCAAAGTCTTCAATGGCTCTGGTGGTAAAGCCAATAGAGGAAGTTTAACTTTTCCTGAGGCGCAACACATTCCCATTTTTTCACCATTGAATTTCAAGGCCTTGCAATAGGGACAAATTTTAGACATAGTCCCGATTTGAACATATCTACTATAACCATCGACTGGGCTGTACGTGAATACCAGGCGATAATTTTCAGGTTGCTCTTGTGATTCCTCGGCACGCTTTCTTTTCTTACTTACTCTATCAGCCGCAAGCCTGTTTTCTTGCTGTTCTTGTGATTCCTCGGCACGCCTTCTTTTTTCACTTTCTCTTTTAGCAGCAAGTCTGGTTTCGCGTTGCTCTGGTAGTTCCTCGACACGCCTTTGTTGACATAAATTGCACATTCCTAATCTAGCATTATCTCTTGAAGCCGTAAGCCTGTTTTCACGCTTGTCTTGTGATTCCTCGACACGCTTTCTTTTTTTACTTTCTCTTTCAGCAGCAAGTCTGGTTTCGCGTTGCTCTGGTAGTTCCTCGACACGCCTTCGTTGACGTAAGTTGCACATTCCTAATCTGGCCCTTCCCTTTTGAACCGCAAGCCTGGTTTTGCTTTTTGGTAACATTTTATAACATTGACAGTTGGAGCAATCTCCACGTGTCAAGCTTGTTAAAGCTCAACAATTTATAATAAACCTCAAAATTTGAAGTACCTTTTTTAAGGGTTTTAAATCACATTAATCTATTGTCAAAATATTTCGAAATATTTATGCAATTCCCAGTTTTTACATTTAAACCCTCAACACAAAAATACGTAAAACTGTTCTCTATCCTAATATTAAACTTTAAGTTTTAAAAAATAATAATCAATTTGTGTGGTTGGTAAAATTGGATAAACGTCAGTATGATCATTTTTATTTCAGTACAAATCAAATATCAGCTTTTACGCTGATATTTGATTTGTACTGAAATCATGGGGCCCAAAATTTGATGGGGTTGGGTTTTAAAAACCCAGGCACGGGGATTTGATTTTGTGTTTTTTACTTTCGGAATTTTTTTTTTGAAAAAAAAAAACAATGATAGCCCGGATGGCAATACTAAATAAATTGCAAGGGGTTCGAGAAGAAAATAAAGTGAAATTTTAAAAAAGCTGTCACAATAAAGTTGAAAGTCTCTCGGAAAACAGTATTTACTGCTCTAGCTGCGTAAGTTTCTATTCTTCGTATGAATAACATATTTTTGGCATTCACTGTAATGCTCTCTACTATTTTTCCTTGTGGTCTTATGAAGATGGCGTTGGCAATCCATCATGCAGAACAGGACAAGCCCTCGCGAGTAAAATTAATGACTTGATTGAAAAGCAACTTTTGGTTTTTTACCAGTGTAATGGGTGATGGTACAGAAGGTTCAAACTGGAGGATATGAGAAGAGACTTTGGTCAGCGATTCAGTAAAATCGGAACAGCAATTACTTTAACTGAAACAGTTTAGACACAGCTCAACAGAAACAAAAGGGAAGATTAAAGAGCTGGAAGCGAAAATACAGGAGCCATCAATAACAATGAGCACTATCATCTTGCTGTCTACGATTCCAGCCAGAGTTGCCAACTGGCACACTTTCAGTGTTAAATGCAATCTTTTTTACATCATAGGGCAAACTGAAGAGTTAAAATCACTCTTTTTGGGTGTTAGTTTTCATTCACTTTAAATGTCAGCAGTTGTTAACTTTGTCAGAAGTGCAATTAAACTAAGGAACAAGATTACCAACTATAACATTTTTCATTTGAAATGCATTTTTTTTAATACCTCAGAGGGTATAATGCGCAATCTTTTGCAGCCCTGTGCATGCGTATTTTTTGACTTGCACTCTTTTTGAGCAAGAATTACTCCTTTTTGTTTACCTTGATTTGCACTCTTTTTGGACGCCAGTGGTTGGCAACCATGATTCCGGCTCTACGGTTGGAGGCCAGTCATTGATGGAATATTTGCTCAGGTCGTTCAACAAGATATTGGTCAAACAGGGAAAGAAGTGGCCTAATATACAAGAGGGGTTCAGATTCAGTAAGTGCCCTGTAAATGCAAGGCCTGTAATAGTAAAACGTGCTTTGAAAATCATACAATCACCGAGCCTGTAGCAAGAAGTAAGTTAAAACTGCTTCTTGAAAGAAATGAAACTCTGGTAGACCGGAAGAGAGCTATAAATGTGTAAAGAGGTGTAAAGTCGTACATCCGAAGCCACATTTTTATATAAGTCCATTTCTCAGAAACTACAAAAGATAGAAAAGGGAACAATGAAGTTTAGGAGGAATAATGCAAAATGTGTGGCTCAAAAATAGACAAGAGAAGTAGTAGTAAATAAGTAGAAGTAAGTAGTAGTGACGTATCAGATGTGATATTAAGTTCTGAACCTGAGACTACTAAACCTGATGACAACCCATGGAGGGGAACTCCTTCAGTTGGAAGTGGCACAAATGTCATGTGTGTTAAAAAGAGATGTGTGTTAAAAAGAGCAATGCAATCATCAGTCGAAATGATACATACCAGCAGCTTAGTGCCATGCTCTGTGGTAGGAACCCTAGTGGTAATACACGGTGGTGTAGAGGAGAGGCAAAGAACAGAGAAATGTGCGTACAGCAGCCAGTTATTTTTTGGTAAGGGGAAATGAGCGTAAGAACAGGATGCCGATGGCCGTGAGATTCAAAGCATTGTTTATGTTTATGTGCAAGGTTATAGAGACACTAAAGTGAATATATTGACGCGAAAGGGTGACTAGGATATGCTTTGACTCGTAAAAACGTGAATAGGTTCATGGATTGGCTTAGACAATTGTCTGAGTTTTTGTGTATGTAATAAACATTTCAAAATGCAAGAGCATATGGAGTGGCTGTGCCAGTTCGGGAAAATATTTTTAATTCAGTTTTGCATCTTAAGAGCTATTCAGAAAAGTGGCTGAAGCCATTGTTAAATGAGATGAAGATGATTTTTTTGCGTATTTATTTCGTCTATGAAGTGTACTTATAATAGAAAAAAGACTTTATTCTGAAAAATAATATTTTGTTTTTATTGGAAGTGATTACAATGCATATGTGGGGATAGCATTTGAAAGTTCTATTCCTAAATCGGGAAATGGAAAACTGAAAAATCTCAGGGGTTTCTGACAGCTCATCCTTTACAAGCTCTGGCTTTGTATCTGGATTTATCCCGATGGAAATTATCCCGTGTATGAGGGGTGCTGTCTTTTTTTTCAACCCTGGCTCCTCGCGCTAAAGTTTGACTTCTTTTCAGCTCAAACACGAGGTTTGTTGAATTTGAATGCTAAGTATTTTTAGAGACTTTAGTGTAAAGAGCCACAGTCGAAGAATTTGCAGCCCCCCACATATACGGAATAATATCTCTTCTTTTTAAGCTTTATTGTTGCTTATTACTTTCAGTTTAGTTTTTTTTATTTAATTTAATTTGGGAAATTGGACGGATTTTAAGCAAGTGGGTTTATTGACCTCCATGAAAGGGTTATGTTCTACTTGAATGCTGATAGTTACTTGAAATATGCACTTAGGTCTTTAAAACCCAGTCGAGACAACAAGTCACATTATTTGTTAAGAACACTCTAACTTTCTGTAAATAGATTTTAAATCACATACATCTTCAGTGGATGGGATTGATGGATTCTCTGAAAAAAACAAAATCTGCAATTTACTTGAGATAGCCTACAGATATAGAATTTATTGTAGTTACGTCCTGAGGTTCTAGTTGCTTTTTGTTCCTAATTATACCATTTCCCTTTAATTTCCCTTTCATTTGTTTTCTGTCTTTCAGTCTTCTTCTGCGTATTTATTATCTGTCAGTTCTTGTTCATTGATAAACAGATTGAAAACCTATAGCCATTATAGAAGAATATGACAAATAATTTGAAATTTTTATTTGAAAACAGAAAGAAAGAGAAACCCTAATGTTACTTCCTTAGAATACTTTACACAATGTAATAAACCCAAAAACACGTAAAGCAGGGACACCACTAGGGAGAATGCAAGAATTTCTACAAAAATGGTGAAAGTTAAAAAGATGATTTAGCAAATTTTTTTAACATTTTGTGGTGGAACTTCCCTAAGCTTCTGCGCCTGTACATGTGCCAGAACTTGGTTGTTATTTAAGCTTTCCGATTCTGGGACCCCTGATTTCATCCTTAAGAAGTGCTTGGACATTTCAGATCTTTTTGTGCCGTTTTTTGTGCCTCACTTTTTGTGTCAGTAGTACCAGCATCAAAACATTTCATGCTTTCTCGGGTATCCTCTTTCTTTGTTTGTTTTGTTGCTTCTTTATTCCATGGCTGTTCGTCACCAGACGCAAAAATGAGGAAGAACACAGCGTCAAAGCCAAGAACAACAGCAGCCAATAGAAAAACTATTTGCCAGGCTTCTATGGTTTGCTGGAATAAATAATTATGATGCATTTGATAATTTACAACTGATCAAATAATATAGTGCTACTACTACTATAAACAGCTCACCATAGCGCTAAACCAACAGTAGCATCCCTTGGACCAATACTGTAACCGTGTACTTCCAAGGTCCCTTTAAAAAATATTGCAACCATATATCCCCGGGAATTGAACGAATACAAGGGACCAAAGTCTACAGGGACTCAACAAATACGAGTGGCAAGTACCCCATCTTTTCTACCAGACATATAGTGTTATCTCAACTTTCAGAGATAAGAATAGTTCCATGAGACACTTTCCAACTATTAATTCTCGATGAAACAATGACATTAATGGAAACCATCATGGAAGCCAGTACCCCAACATTCCTACGACACATATGACCTTATCTTTATTTCCGACCGTAACAATTCCAGGAAACGCTCACCAGTATATATCTCCCACAGAAAAAATTCTATAAATAAAAGTGCCATATCCAGATTTCCGAGAAATTCTTGGGTATGTTTCCGAGAATTTCAAGAATAATGCCTTATCTGGTACTAAGCAATTATTCATGTTGTCAGTAAAACAATACAATACGCTCTATGACGCCCCTCGCATCTAGTCATTTGAGATACAAACTGAGCAAAAAACTCAGAGAGTGAATCGAGAGTGAGACCCATTGTTTCCCATGGTAAAAGAACGATACGTTACCCGACTTACCTAACAAATCATTGATGATATTAGGTTCTTAGAAATAAATTCTAGGCAATCATTGTATTGTTTCTGGGACGCTGGTCAACTGATGTTAAGCGTCACAATATCGTAACAAGTTAATTGCACAATCTATTTCTCAATTTGAGTTAGATATATGGTAAATGCAATCAAAGGTTTGTTTCTGGGCACCTTTTTTGGCTTCATTCTGAGAACATGCATAAAACGGTGGTTTGAGATGCTCACTGGACAGACGTATTCTTTTGATGGTTAATGAAACTTGTTTCGATCTCAAAATTTTAATGACTAAAACAAGGCAGGTGTCATTTTTGTAATGTAATGGTACTGAAGGCCTCAATTTTCCATTACCAGGGCTTGCACATGATTTCGGGTCCCAACACTCTCAACTAGGATCCCGTGTTTTTCACCACAGGCCCCAAGTCTTCCTGAAGGGCCCAGAGTGCACTTTCAGGGCCTCAATACCCCCACCCAATTTTTAAACTTTAATCGATTATTAATTATTGATTATCGATATTGATTGTTGGTTATTGACTGTTGAATATCGATTATTGAGAACTGATTATAGATTATTACCTATCAATATTGATTATTGATTATAGGTTATTGATTTCCAATTATTGATTAGTGATTATGGTTTATCGATATTGTTTATTGATATTTGGCAATTCATTTTTGATTTTTGATTATTGATTATCGATTAATCATTTATGATGTTGATTATTGATTTTTTGTTATTGGTTATTGAATATTGATTATCGATAATTTATTATCAATATTAATTATTGATTATTTATTACCAGTTATTCATTACTGATTAAAACAATCTCATTTTATTAATAAAATTTGATTTTTTAATAGATTTGGGCTTTAGTTTTATGAAATAAAAGCATATTTGTTTAAAATACATCTGATTTTATTAATAATATTTTAGTGTTTAATAAACTGGGTTTTAGTTTTCAGAAATAACACCAGTTATGTTTAAAACATATCTGATTTTATGATTAATATTTCAGTATTCAATAAACTTGGGTTAAAATTTTTTTTTAAATAAGAACATTCAAGTTTAAAATACATGTGATTTTATTGATAATATAGGAGTTTTTAACAAACTTCAGTTTTATTTCTCAGAAATAAAAGAAATCATATTTAATATTCATCAGTTATTACTAATATTGTTTGAGTATTTAGTAAACTTAGATTTTATTTTTCAGACATAAAACATATACCTTTAAAATATATCTGATTTTATTACTAATATTAGATCATCCAAATAGCTTGAGTCTTAGTTTTCAGAAGAAACAACTTCCACATTTCAAATAATCTGATTTTATTTACAATATTTGACTATTTAATAGTCTTGAATTTTAGTTTTCAGAAATAAGAAACATCCACATTTAAAGTACATTTGATTTTCTAAATAGTACGAGAATATTTAATAGACTTGTTTTCCTTTTCAGAAACTAGATTACCCATGGTTAAAATACATATCATTTTATTAAAAGTATTTGAGTATTTAATAGACTTGCACTATAACTTTCAGAAATAAGAGTATCTAAGGTTAAAACTAATCTGATTTTGTTTATAACATTTTTGTATTCAAAAAACTTGTGTTTTACTTTTCAGGAAAAAGAACATCAATGTTAAAAATACATCTGATTTTTATCAATAGTATTTGAGTATTGATAAAATTAGGTTTTAGTTTTAAGAGAAAAGGATATCCACGTTCAAAATACATCTGATTTTATAAATAACATTTGAGCATTTAATAAGCTCGGATTTTAGTTTTCAGAAAAAAGAATATCCATATTTAAAATACATCTGATTTTATTAACAGTATTTGAGTATTTGATAGGTTTGGGTTTTAGTTTTCAGATATAAGAATATCCACGTTTAAAACACATAATGATTGTTTAATAAACTAGGGTTTTATTTTTCAGAAATTAGAACACAAACGGTTAAAATGTATATTATTTTATTAAGAGTATTATTAAGCTTGGGTTTTAGTTTCAGAAATAAGAAGATCCACAGTTAAAGTTCATCTGAGTTTTTTAATAATATTTGAGTTTTTAATAAACTTGTGTTATACGTTTTTGGAGTGAGAACATTAATGTTTAAAGTAAATCCAAATTTTATTAAGAATACTTGAGTATTTATAAAACTTGAGTTTTAGTTTCCAGAAAAAAAAAGAATATATAGCCTACATTCAAAATACATTTTTAGTAATATTTTAGATTTTAGTAATAATATTTTAATATTTAATCAAATTTAGTTTTAGTTTTCAGAAATGCAGATATCCACGTTTAAAATGTATCCTATTTTAATAGTAACATCTGATTATTTAATAAATTTGGGTTTTAGCTTTTGGAAATATGAATGCACAAGGTTAAAATACTTTTGATTTTAATAATAATATTAGTTTTTATTTTACAAATTTGACGTTTAGTTTTCAGAAATTAGAACACCCACGTTTAAAATACATCTGAGTTGATTAATAATATTTTGGTATTTAATAAATTTGGGTTTCAGTTTTCAGAAATACATTTATATTACTAATAATATTTGAGCATTTAATAGACTTAGGTTTAAATTTTTAAGGAGTAAGAACACACACAGTTAAAATAAATCTAATTTGATTGATAATATATGCGTATTTGATAAACTTGGGTTTTAGTTTTCTGAAGTAAGAACATTTACGTTTAAAAACATCTGATTTTATTAATAATGTTAGACTTAATAATAGACTTGATATTAGTTTTTAGAAATAAGAACATCTACGTTTAAAAAATATCTGATTTTGTTGATAGTATTTGAGTAAGAACACCTTCGTTTAAAATAAATCTGATTTTATTAATAATATACATTAACTTGGGTAATAATTTTCAGAAATTAGAGAACACACGACTAAAATATTTCTGATTTTATTAAGAATTTAAGTATTTAATAAACTTGGGCCTTAGTATTCAGAGATAAGAACGTCTGCAATTAAAATTAATATAATTTTATTGATAAAATTTGGGTATTTGATAAACTTGTGTTATGGTTTTCAGAATTAAGTAAATCAATGTTTAAAATACATACAAAAAACGCAAAATTTCAAAGAAAAGAAGAATGAGAACAATAAAAAGCTAGTAAAAAATAGAAAATTTGTGAAGATTAAACTGATAAAAATAAAAAAATAAAAACTTAAAACAAAACAAAAAACAAAATATAATAATCCTTTCTTAGTAACGGTGAAAGTGTCAAGCGGAGGTCTTGACCGAAATATTTGCATAGTTTTCATATTTTTAACTGGCTGTATATTGTCCTCTATCTTCTTTTCTTGGTAATTTTGTGTTTTATCATGATTAGCCAGTTTGGTATCAGAAAATATTTAAAATATATATAATTCCTATTAATAGTAATTGACTATTTAATATACTTGAGTTTTAGTTTTAACAAATCAGAACATCCACATTTATAATACACCTGATTTTATTAATAATATTTGAGTATTTAATAGACTTGTTTTTTTTCAAAAATATGAACATCCTCGTTTAAAATTAATCTGATTTTATGAACAACAGACGAGTATTTAATAAACTCGGGTTTTAGTTTTAATACATATGAACACACATGGGTAAAAGACATCATAAAGTATTTAGTAAAGTTGGGTTTCAGTTTTCAGAGATAAGAATATCCACGTTTAAAATACATCCTGTTTTTATGAAGAATATTTGAGTACTTAATAAACTTGGGTTTTAGTTTTCAGAAATAAGGAAAGCCGAGTTTAAAACACATTTGATTTTATTTATAATATTTGAGCATTTAATACACTTGGGGTTTAGTCTTCAAAAATAAAGATTTCAGAGATAATAACATCCACGCTTAAAACACATCTTATTTGATTAAAATTTATGAGTGTTAAATGAATTTGGGTAAATTTTAAGTTCGAAATAATCCTAACTTCAAAAGATCTAAGTTCAAAAAAATTCTAAGTCCCAGAATTGTTTTGGGACTTTTTAAAGTCCAAATAAATTTTAAGTTCCAAAAAGAAAAAAAAAATCAATACTCAATAATCAATAATCCATAGTCATATCCATAATCAATAACCAAATGTAAATAATCGATAATCAATAATTAACAATCAATAGCCGATAATCAATATCGATAATTAATAATAAATATCAATAATCAATGTCAGTAATAAAAAACCAATAATCGATAATCAATAATCAGTATTCAATAATCAATAATCTGTAACCAATAATCAATTTCGATAATCAATAATTAATTGCAGTTCAAAAAATTGGGGGGCATAGGGTCTCTGGAAGCTGTGAGCCATCGGACCCCTGGAGTGAACATAGGGTCCTGGATTGAAATGATGGTAATGGCCGTGGTAATTGAAAACTGATGTGCTCAGGATCATCACATTACAAAAATGATACCTGCCCTATTGTATTCATCACAATTTCTGGAGATCGAGACATGTTTCATTAACCATCAAAAGAATATGTCTGTATAGCAATCATCTCAAATCACCATGGTATTCACATTATCGGAATGATTCCAAAAGAGGTGCCTGGTAACAAATCACTGATGGCATTTGTCATTTATCCAACTCTAATTGAGAAATCGATTGCGCGAATACCTAAATAAGATATTGTAACACTTATCATCAGTTGGGCAGCGCCCCTGAAACAATACATTAATTGCCTAGAATATATTTCTAAGACCATAGTTTCATTAATGACTTGTAAGCTCAGTCAAGTAACGTATGGTTTTTTTTCCAAAGGAGATAATGGATCTCACGTTTGGTTACTATGTTAGACATAAATTTCATAAAACTGATGGAAAACTGCTGAGAAGCTAAAAATGTTGCTAGCTCTGTTGTTATCTCAAATGATAAGATGTGAGGACTGTCAAGGAACGTACATATTGTTGCATTGACAACATGAATGAATTCTCAATACAAGATAAGGCATCTTTCTCAAAATTCTCGGAAACATGCCAAGAATTTTTGGGAAATCAGATTTTCCGCCCGCTTGTATTCATGGCATTGTTTCAGCGAGAAATAATAGCTGGTAAGCGTTTTCAGGAATTACTCTTATCACCTGGAAATTCAGAAAAGGCCATAATATAATTTAGAAATGATGAGGTACTGGCTGCTTGTATATACGGCATTGTTTCATCGAGAAATAACAGCTGGTAAGCATTTTTTGGAATTGATCTTATCTCCAGAAGATGAGATAACACCATGTGTGTCTTGGAAATAACAGGGTACTGAACACTCTGACTCTTTGAGCCCCGAGGGTATATGGTTTCAGCATTTGTTGAAGGGACCCAGGGAGTACATGATTGCAGTATTTGTCGAAGGGATACTGCTGCCACCTAAGGAAAAGTTCCTCCTTCATCAGTGGGGAAAACAACCCTAGAACATTTAGCCTGAGTTCAAATGAGCTATATCTCTATTTTCAAAGACGTTTGTTTTGATACAATTTCCCAGGGAAAGGAAACAAAGACAAATAAGCATGTATTCACGATTTTTTTTCTTGGAAAAAATAGCAAATTCTATATTCTTTTAGATATAAACTTGAAAATTCTACGGTAGAGATCTCTGATATGACTAATATAATAAAAAAAAATTCCTTTTGATTGCTTATTCTTTTTTTTGGGGGGGAGGGATCCTTTTTTCATAAATCTGATACATTTTCCTATGCAACAATGCATAGGTTGGTTGGCAATTTTGGTTGGCAACAATGAACATAAGGAATCCTGGTGATGTGTAAATGTCATCAAAATTCCATTTTTAGAGTTTGGGTAGTATTGGCACGGGCCGGTCTTAATTACAGTTTGGTTCCAAAAACTTTAGTAAACAAGATTCTCGTTTTGTTTATTTGAACGTAAATATTGAAAGAAAGAGTGTCAATGTGACAGCTGGATTATAAGCTTAAATTTAACTCAATTTTAATGTTTTGTTATTTTTTCAAATGTCTGATGACAAATAAGGGATTTCAGTTCTACGGAGGGATTGACTGTAATTGAAACTGTATATATTTCACAAATCTGTTATAAGATAGAAACGGGGCATCTATACAGGGAGGCTGATTTTTTAGTATAGCCCCTTAGTAATGTGAAGACCTTGACGAAACCCGACTTTAGGGACTTTTGATATATTGAAAAGCGATTTATCTAGAACAGGTAAATGAAACTTCATGATAAAATAAGAGCCTAAAATATCCAACTGAATATGTTTTTAAGTTTTTATTTCTATTCTTTCTGTAGCCCACTCAAAAGCTTAATAAATCATAAAAAGACAAGGTTACACCTACTTTAATCTTGGGATATACTACATCTTCTCATAAATTTAGTTTCTGTCTGATTTCACTTTTTTCACTCTTAGTTTTGGGCATAATGATTACGTGCCGGGAGCCTGTTGGCTTCGCCACCAGACCCTGGCACTTTGTACGTGCAAGGCTTCTATACATGGATTCTAATTTTTGCTTGTCTTCTAACTTTGGACATTTTGTGCCGTTTCTTGATGTCAAGACGTCTCCTTTTCTTGAGACCATGACGTGACAATGGTTTCGTTACAACCACCATGGAAAAATATGAGTGTTCCTTTTACCTGAAATGCTCTAAATCTTTTTTTAACATATCCTCTAACCGCCTCTGTCTTTGCTCTTCATTTTCATTTCTAACCCACTCAGATTCTTCAGTGTTACTTGTCTTCTAGCTGCGTGTGTCTTAGCTCTTCGTTTTTATTTTTGACCCGGTTAAATTTTCGGTTTTACTTGTCTTCTTACTCGTGTCTTTGCCTTTTATTTTCACGCTTCATTTCCCGTTTTTACATATCTACTAACCGTCCGTTTGTTTGCTCTTCATTTTCATTTTTGACACGTTTTGATGCTCGCTGTTGCATATCTTCACATTTGCATTTCTTCTTCATTTTGGATTTTGATTACGTCAGACAATTTAGCAATACCCTTTGATTTACCTACCCGTTTTATCTTGTCTCATTTGATGGTCTTGAATGTTTATTCTTACCCATTGTGAATTTAATTTGTTCAGACTATTCTCTCCGTGTTTTCACGTTTGATAGTTCAGGTGGTTCCAAAGAATAATCATTTGTAATAATATCAAACTTTCTTCTTTGGGCCTTCCTTTTGACATTATATAACTAGTTGCGTTCAAAAAAACAAGTAATTTTAAAAGTTTCAGAAAATGTTCAAGTTTGAATTAAAACATTAAAATTATTGTTCAGGCGCGATAAATATTTTTTCGGTGTATGTAGTAACTTTAGCGATTTTTTTTTTCAAATTTTCGTGTCTTAAGAAGACATTGGCATGTACTTATAACAAAAGTAATTCAGTAATGATATTTTGGAGAATAAAACGAAAACTGTATACGAATGCTGCTTGGGATTTCTTTCTTTTAGAATGATAGCATTGAAGATATGTTTTGTTAAACTTAGAAATTTTTTCGAGGAATATGAAATGAATATTATATTATGTAGCACTCCGCGTCAAACTATCCTGAAATTCGTCCACTGATGAATTAAAGTAAAGAGAAATTAAAGTAATGAAAATTAAAGAAATTAAAGAAAAGTAAGAAAAAGTAATTAAAGAAAAGTATGAAAAAGTAAGAAATTAAAGAAACTAAGTAAAGACGAATTAAAGTAAAGTAAAGAGAGGGATTATAATCCCTCTCTTTACTTGCTCTTCTTACTCTAGGCATTATGGAATTACTCAAAACACCTTATGTGAACAGACTAATTGCGCTTTGTGATTCATATCATCCTGCTATTCGACTATAGCAGGTCTATCGCCTGCTATTCGCCTGGTATTCGACTATTGAAGGTATGCAAATTTCTGACGCCAATTGTCTACTAATCTTCGGACTTATGGTTTTCTTTTTTAAGATTTTTGAATTCTTTTAGACCTTTGATCAAATATATATATAAATATTTTTCTTCAAATATTTATAAATATTCATTTATTCAGTTTTTACTCTTTAAGTAATTTAATGTTTTGTCATACTGTATTTTATCAAAGATATTTGATTATTCCAGTAAGTCTGATTTCTATCTATGATTTCTACTATGCTTCAAGCTTTTGGCATTCTTTTTTAAGGTTTTTGAATTGTTGAAACTCCTTTTCAAAACCTATACAAATATTTTTGCAACTACTAGTTTTTTTTTCTTCAAGTATTTTAATGTAAGCCTATGCCATCCATTAAAATTTTAAAGTGACGACGTCATTGCAATACTGATATAATTAAAAATGACGTCACTCACATAAATATTTTGTTTGCGAAATTAAGGCTTTTCAAGAATTTTCTCAAACTTCTGACCTAAATGATCTTTTTTTTTAGGCCAGAATTTCACAGGACACTAATTTTCCTGAAAAAATATGAGGCCCTTTTCAAGGAAAAATTCATAAATACACATACAATTATTGCTCACTTATAAAAGATAGTATAAGTACATAAGCATGCATTAACAATCAAATGTAAAATAGATTAAATGAATCAATCCTATGCCTGGGATATTCGCCTGTTATAATTTTGCTGGGTTTTGTTTTATTTTGCAGGTGGCATTAGTTACGGTATTCATTTTATTCAAGAATTTCTTCTAAACGTATTTAAAAAACATTAGAAATTTTTTCTAAAACATATTCCTCCACCATCACCCAACACTGTTATTTTTGCGTTTGCACCCCTTCCTCTGTAAATTTCTCGTAGGGTAATCATGGTTCATATAGACTTCATTAATGCTGAAGAATCTGGGAGAGTTCGGGGTAGGAGTTTTTGTCAAACTTCAGAGCACAAGCTTTCTTATAAAATACAGGTACCAAGTTAATAGAGGCTTGGGGGTTGGGGGAGTAACCACTTAAAATTTAAAAATAATCTCAGTGCCTTTAAATAGAATTTGAGCCCGAAAATCCATAAAAATCCGTTTTAAGATCCTCCCCGTGCGACTAATGGGCATTCACTTTAACAGAGTCCTCATCAACTACTAAAACTGTTGTCTATTTAGTATTGTCAAGATAAAAAAACAAAAACATGTTGTATTTTAAAACATTTGTTCAATGCGCTTGAACAGTTTTCTCGAGGTAAATTCAAGGATTTTCCTGAAATTGTGTGCATCTGAATAAGCTTTTTTTCATTTTGTTGAAATATTTTGAGTTCCTCATTGCTCTAAACTAGCTCTTAAGAGTAACTAATTTACAAAACCATATCTTATCAAAAAAAGATCGAAAAAAATCAAAACAAAACAAAGCATATCTAATTTTAATTTCCAATAGTAAATTATATGTAAAAGTAAAATATTATAAAAACAGTAATAGTAAAGTATTCCAATAGTAAAAATAGATCTTATGGTTCAAAAAAATTCGAAAAATGTTGTTTTGATACAGAAATATGATAACTTCGTTAGTAAAAAAAAGGGAAAAATCGCAAGAGAAAAACTAAACAGATTTGCATCTGGTTTTGTTTCATTACATAAGTTAATCTTAGTTCTATCATGTAATACTTCGATTTTTGAGTCCTTAATTTTCTTTGGTGAAATAAAATACAATTTGTGGATGTTTTCAAGCTGAAAATTATATTGTAATGAATTGTGCACACTCACAAAAGTTTAACGGGGTTAAAATGTATTTATAATACCTAGTGGAGGGGGGGGGGCATTTATCACCAGGAAATACAAAAAAAGATATTTTTTAAATATAGGGGAGGGGTATATAAGAAAAATAAGAGACGGAGATCGCCCTCCCCGCCAATTGGCACTAAATTGGCAATAGAATGTAACTAACTCATCAAACTATAGAATATTCCAGAAGAGAATATTAGAGTGCTCTGCAGACTATCCTTCCCATTCAATTTTATGAGGACAGACGAATGGAACTGTAAACGTTCATAAAGATTAGAAAAACTCAATAGAAACAGCTAAAACTTACGTTTCCCTTTGTAATAAACCCAACAACAAGTGGTCCTATCCAAGATGGAATGATTGACAATCCATTGGTCAGACCA
The DNA here is from genome assembly GCF_032884065.1 of Artemia franciscana. Classification (NCBI taxonomy): domain Eukaryota; kingdom Metazoa; phylum Arthropoda; class Branchiopoda; order Anostraca; family Artemiidae; genus Artemia; species Artemia franciscana. The sequence goes on from NC_088883.1 coordinate 33,418,782, forward strand.
AACAATGTTCCTGTGAAAATGCAGATGATAATCAGAGGTATCAATCATAGTGTACAAGTTAATATAAGCTTAGTAAAGTGATTCATGTTCAGTGGCGGATACAGGAGTGAGGGTAGCCCCACTCCAAGATTTGTCTGGTGCCCTCATTCTTTGGTTTTTAACTTTTTTTACAATAAATTTGTCAATTTGGTCAATTGTTGGTGCCCCTGTCACATACCCTCCCCTTAAAATTTTTTGGTCTAGTTAACCCCCCACCAGAAATTTTTTTGCCCTAGATCTGTCAATGCTTATATCACGCAGTAGGCCAAAACATAAAAGTGGAGGGAAGGAAGGGACATATATAGTAAAAAATATTCAAACACGTACGTTGCATCAACAATTTAAGCTTTATCAAGATTGGGATTACCCATAAAAAACAAATTTTTTTGCCGGGGGGGGACTCTAGAATCAATCTGATTCATAATGAAAACTATCCCAGTACGTTTAATACCCTACACTCAATATTTCAGTGCCCTCTGAAATTAACACAAAGCTCTCCATTCTTTATTGTTCCGTTATTACTCTATTTTTTTTTCTGGGTGTAATTCCATGAAACAAACGATCATAAAAGCTGAGACAAAGCTTATTCAAGCAAAGGTTTAAACTATAATGCCCTTTTTATGTGAAGAAAATACTGAACCTCCTCAAAGGGTCAATTTAGATAATCGATAGTTTTACCTCTAAAATAAGAAAAATCATATCAGACGGAACTTTTGAGACAGAAAATCAATTTAAAGTGTCAAAAATTTAACATAGCGTATCATAGATCCAGAAACATGCTGCCGCGTGACGCTGTATGTGCAAAGCTTTAATGTTCGGCGTGGTATTATTTGCGCAATGTTGCGATGTGCCGAATTATATTGTATGCATTCAGGTGTAATTCATCCTAATAAAAGCGCACCGAAGTCTTATATAAAATAAAATCTTAATCAAATTTTATATGAGTTTACATAAAATGATTTATAATGTAACAAATTGAAATATCTGTGCAAATCGGATTTTTACATTTAAGTCCAAGTTCCAAAATTTTCATCATAGGTCCTTCAAATGAACATAAATTGTAAATTTACTTCTCTCTCTCTAAAATCTCTTCATTAGCGGTTATATTGAACTAAATTTACAATATGGATGTTTTGGTAATGACAACTCCCATCGCTTAGTGGATCAATATAACAAGTTTTATCCAAAAGGAAAGTTTTTCAGAGAAAAGTTAAGAGCTACATTCAGCCTAAGACGAACACAAATAGTAACTTAAATAGTAATTCAATCGTGAAACAAATGTAAATCACTATGGGTAAATAAGTTAAGAGTGACACGAATAGAAACTGTATAGGATCAACGCCACCAGCACTTTACTGGACCAGCACTTTACTGGAAATAATTACCACTGGACACCAGCACTGGACACCACTGGACACCAGCACTTTACTGGACACCAGCACTTTACTGGAAATAATTTTTCTTTGAAGCTGCGAGTTTTATGTGTGTCATAACTTAAAAATAAAGCCAAGATAATTGAAAAAAAAGTTAATGTTGTAATAAGAAGCAGCAGTCTCAATCATAAGTAGCTACAGTCGTAAGCAGTCACAGTCGCAAGGAGTCATAGTCAAAGCAGTTTTAGTAGTTGTAGCAATGGGGTTAGCAGTAAAAGTAATAATAGTAGATGTGGTTGTGGCAGAAGTAGTAATATTCAAACAGTATTTTTTCTCTCTTAACATGCCCTGAAAGTTTCAAATTAATACCCTAAATCGACCAGCATAATATACCTGTGCCGGTTGAATGAAAAGGTTGTGTTTTTGTGGTATCTTTCTTACCGGTTTGAGGTAAAATTTGTGGTTAATTATTATTCCTGTAATGTGCATGCATCGCTACTATTTTAAAAGAAAATTCAGCTTTTCTATAATAAATTAATCTCTTGCCACTTTTCCTTTTAAATATCTTGTAAATAAAGTTGGCTTTTCTTGAAGTTGTATATACTGCCTTTACATTCGCACACTAAACATGGAAAGAAGCAAGGAAAAGCAGCACTACCTGACCCCCCCTCTGATTGACAGGAGAAGCAAGTCCTTAATTTATGTCCATATGACATAAACATATGTAACATATGTCCATATGTTTCACCCCCTCTCACAATTTCTTCAAAAATTAAGATAATTTTGTACACCCTTGTCCAGAATTACAAGCACAAAAGACAGGAGTATATTTTTGTTTCTTGATAGATTCCCCCTCCCCTTTTCCAACAACTGAATCAACCGTTGTGGGATATCAAATTAAAATCATTGAAATAAGTACCGAAACCAAATGTTGAAGATGCTTGGAGACTTGATATTTTTTTCTAATTAGGTCCCGACCATCCTCGTTGGATGTTTTGGGGCCATTTTTCCTGTTAGCTCATGCTAATGGCTTGGTAAATTGTTCTATCAGGTAAGGTACGTGATATCTGGGCTAACTTGATGTTGTCGAAATCCAAATTAAATATCCATTACTTTCATGGTCTGCCACAAATTAAAAAACAAATTTGTCTTTTTTCTTTTTTTTGCTGCCACACGAATACGAAATTATTATTAGGATTTAGTTTAAAGAGTAGAGAAATTCATTCAAAGTTGTTTTGTTTATTTGAGGGCAAGCTGTGGTTAAAACTAAAAACATACAAACTCCACTATGCCCTTAACAAGCCACGGGGCATACTAGGATGTAAATTACCCTCTACTTCAAACACTGATACAAACAAGATAATTATGAGCCGAATTTGAGTCATAAATTGGCATGTGTGTCTTATATTTTAGCAATTCTTCTCTATTTTAAGGGGAAAGTATATTAAAACCTAATCTACTTAATATACAAGGTTAAGAGTGATAAAATTTAGGCTAGTAACCCAAAATTTGGCTCGGGATGGAGACCAGAATAAAAAATTATATTTCATTTGACAATTTAAATAAGGAACTAATTTAACTTCGGAAACTGAGGATTTCGGATGGAGAAGGCCCTAGCCTCTCCCCCTACTTAGACCCGATGACGGAAGCCATGTTCTCCTTCAGCAGCAGATCTAGGGGAGCTGTTAGAATAATAAAAAAAAATAATTTCAACGAAAAAATTAAACTTTTTGCAGCTGGAATTTTTTTTAAAAGGTCCTGCAAGAGCTAAATCGTTAAATTGGATGTTCTCTCTGTATACATGCCCTCAGCATACATAGTTACTATTTCCTAGGCCTGAAGAAGCTAGAAGGCTAAAGAGCCTGCGCCAAAAGTATCATTTTCTTAGGACTGCCTCGCTTCATTAGCATTTTTCTTAAGAGTTCTCCTCCACAAAAAAATATTACTTTGTCTTTCACTTTTGAATTTAGTTTCAGAAACCTCATGTATGCAGTTGCCCTCATTTCAGATACTCACTTAATTTCACGGTTTCCTCTCGTTATCACTCAGATCCAACTAAAGAGACGCTTCCTGGCAACTCCGCCGAGAATAACAAGCTATCACCACCGATATTTTGCCAAATTTCCAACACAGAAGCTGCTGAAGCGCAGAATTCTGATCAGTTTGCTGCAGAATCAAGGGATGATACAAGAACCGAAATGCTCAGACGCACACAGCCATGTGACAATAATGCCTCCTTGCTTGATACCGGCATCGTGCCCTCTCTGGCTTTGGTTTTGAAGTGAAACTCAAAGGAAAACAAAACAACGAAAAGATGGTACTTCCTTCAAGCAAAGCAATCACGATGTCAGAAATACCTTGGACTGTGAAAATTAAAAACAAATGCACCAGAACAGTGAACTCATCACAAGTATTGTGAAAATATTTAAACTTTGCTGGGCATAGAGTATCCCCATTTGTGGCTACTGAGACGATGATAAACTTTAGAGCCGGGGTCAAATGTAATCGCTTATGTTGTTTATACAAAAAACCAGGAACGAACTGTCGAAAACAAAAGATATCATTGATCTGTTTGCCATCAGGAAACCTCGGAGACTGAATCTGATACTATAGTATTCCTTTTTCTTCTTTTTTATTCATTTTTCTTTTTACTTTGGTTTTGAGTCTTTTAGAACAAATTAAATAAAAAAAACTAGTTTTGTTAACTGAAAGTAAGGAGCGACATTAAAACTTAAAACGAACAGGAATTACTCCGTATATGAAATGGGTTGTCCCCTCCCCAATCCCTCGCTCTTTACGCTAAAGTTTGACTCTTTGCCACAATTCTACTTTTTAAAACAATTAAAAACTTTAGCGAAAAGAGCAAGGGATTGCGGAGGGGACCACCCATTTCATATGCGGAGTAATTTCTGTTCGTTTTAAGTTTTAATGTTGCTCCTTACTTTCAGTTAAAAAAACTAGTTTTTTTTATTTAATTTCTGAACGTTTTTGAATTAATGCATGTTTGATTTTGGCTCTCCGCACATAAATTATTAAAATGAAATTTGCATATTAACTCTTTTTTTGGCTAAATGGCTTTCTCTTAGCTGTGATCAGACGATTTTGACAAATAAGGGGTGGGGAAGGAGGCCTAGTTGCGCTCCAATTTTTCGGTTACTTAAAAAGGCAACTAGAACCTTTAATTTTTAACGAAAGTTTCTATTAGTAAAAATTATACGTAACTTAAGAATTAACTCACGTAACAAACTTTTATATTCTTATATTTTTATTATGTATATGAGGGGGTGTGTCCCCTCTTTAATACCTCGCTCTTTACACTAAATCTTAAATTTTTCCCAATTCTTTAAGAATAACCCCTGAATCAGAAAGGCCGTAGAATAAATAGTTGAAATTACTAAAAATACTTTAGCATAAAGAGCGAGGTATTTATCTTCTCCTAAATACCTCGCTTTTTATGCTAAAGTATTTTTAGAACCCCTCATATGCGTAGTATTCTCTGTTCGTTTTTAGTTTTAATGCTACTCCTTACTTTCAATTAAAAAAACTTTTTCATGTTTATTTTTTCATTGTTTTTTTTTATAGTAATGCTAGAAAATCCCGCGCCCTTTTCATTGAATTTCTCTTCCCCCATGACATACTTCACCAAGGAAAGATCCTCCCATATAGCCCCCCCCCTCAACCCCACCCAAACCAAAAAATCCCCCTGAAAACGTCTGTACGCTTCCCAGTAACCATTACTGTATGTAAAGATTGGTCAAAGTTTGTAACTTGCAACCTCTCCCCCAGGGACTATGGGGGGCAAGTTATCCCCAAAGACATAGTTATTATGGTTTTCGACTATGCGGAACAAAATGGCTATCTCAAAATTTTGATCCGTTGACTTTGGGAAAAAAATGAGCGTGGGAGGGGGCCTAGGTGCCCTCCAATTTTTTTGGTCACTTAAAAAGGGCACTAGAACTTTTCATTTCCGTTAGAATAAGCCCTCTTGTGACATTCTAGAACCACTTGGTCGATACGATGACCCCTGGGAAAAAGAAAAAAAACAAACAAACAAATAAACACGCACCCGTGATCTGTCTTCTGGCAAAAAATACAAAATTCCACATTTTTGTAGATAGGAGCTTGAAATGTTTGCTATAGGGTTCTCTGATACGCTGAATGCGATGGTGTGATTTTTGTTAAGATTCTATGACTTTTAGGGGGTGTTTTCCCCTATTTTCCAAAATAAGGCAAATTTTCTCAGGCTTGTAACTTTTGATGACAAAGACTAAATTTGATGAAACTTATATATTTAAAATCAGCATAAAAATTTGATTCTTTTGAGGTATCTTTTAGCATCAAAATTCCGTTTTTTAGCGTTTCGTTTACTATTGAGCCGGGTCGCTCCTTACTACAGTTCGTTACCACGAACTGTTTGATAATGAATGATATTTAAAGTATAATCTTGTTTTTTGTTACAGGCATGACTCAAATACACGCAGATTCACACTAACAACATGATCTGACAAAATTGATACCAGTATGCCCCTCTAACACTGTTCTCGAGTTACATTGGTATCCTTAGTCCTTTGCCATTATTCTCAAGATCTGCCGGTAATATCCTTAAGAATTGCAGAAGATTGTAGTGATACTTCAAATGCAGCAAGTGGGAACCGAGAATAAAATAGATAATCCAGAGATATAATCGCCATGGAGAATCAGAATCCAAAAGCATATAAACCGAGGAATTGTCAGACTCCAAGCTAAGACCTGTACTTATTTTAACCTTATTTGGGCTTATATAGACATTTCTTAAGATTAATGAATAAAAACTAAAAAATAGTCTTGAAAACATACCAGCAAAATTGGAGGCGATATCAATGTGATTAATGAACCATCCAGCGTAAATTCCTGCTTGTAATGAAACGGATAAGGTTAGCATCACAAGGATCAATGTGAGGTCACAGCCAGCAAAAGCAACTGCTGTCAAACATACTGCAGGGCCCATATGACCTGAATAAAAACATATATAGCATTATGACTGTATACTAACACCATTAAGCCATTGATTCACACAGAAGAAGTTTGGGAACATCTAAGTATTGTATATCTAATGAACATCTATTTAACATCTAAAACATGCTACTCTACAAACGCTTATTTTTGTATGGGATTTGAAGAAGAATGAGAGGTACATTTAAAGTGAATTGAAAATTTCAGTTAAAGTTAAAAAATTTTTTCCTTTTTTTTCCTGCTTCCTTGTATTTGTTCAAGTTTTGCTCAACAATACCTCCTCATTGCCATAATAATGTATCTCGTCACACGGTCAAACTTTTGCGTAAAGAGCGATGAATTATGGTGTGATACACCATATACAGGATAATTTTTGTTCGTTTTGTCTTACAACAGCGACCTGGATTTCAGTTGAAACGCTTATTTATTCTTAATTTACGAACGTGTTTTAGATTCAAAATTTTCTGGATGTTCTTAAAAGAATAGTGTATAGAAATGCTATACAATAAACTTCATTCAATATTTGATATTAAAGTATTTTTGGTGTTTTTTTCATCGTGTTTAATAGATTATTTACAAAAGCAGAAAGGAAAAGTTATAAAGCTAAAACACTAACTATATACAAAAGAAAGTTTTTTTTGTTTTTCTTTTCTTTTTTGTAAAGCAATTTTTATTCTTTCAGCGTATCACATCATTAAGTTAAGGGCAACAGAGAATCCTATTACAAGGATTTCAAGTTTCTACATACAAAATATGAAATTTTGCTTTTTAGGAAAGATAGCAAATATTTTTTTATTTGTTAGTTTTGTTTTCCAACGAATGACAGTGTAAAACCAATAGTGCTGGAAAAATGGATCTCTTCAGGGAGGAACTCATTTCAGGGTGGAACTGAAAGCTCTAGCGCCCTTTTAAGCAGACAAAAACATTATGCTAGGGGAAAAGGTTCCTTTTTGTGCCAGTTAGTGACATTAGCTACGTTTTGACCCCAAATACAAACAAGTTGCAACAGTGCAACCCAGTTTCAGAAGAAGTAATTCCACACGGTTGCATATTTCTCCCAAAATTACCCCATACTTGGTTCATACAACATAAATGGTCGACAGACGACTATTTCAAAGCTTCAATTAACTAAGTTGATTCGCCCGATTATCCGTGAAATCATGCGTTAATATGCCAGAAGAAGGATCACGAGGGCTCATCAAAAAGGGATTTAACCATTGAGGAAGGATATCTTAAAGATGGATTTTTCTTGGGATGGATTTCTTATTAGCAATGGGGATTTTCCAGGGAAAGAGGAAATTTTAAGGCATTGTTTACAAAAACGGGACACACCTGATACTCATTGCGGGTGGGGCCAATTTGGCTTTCGACACTTGTTTGTCTGTCATTCCATACAAATTAAAGGTCCTCAGTCAATTGTAAATTCTAAGTCAACCTTCCAAAGACCAGGTTTGCCTTGTTTACCTTTCATTCCAGGCAATCTAATGGATCCTATGCATATTTCTAACTCTTAGTCAACCTGCCTGAGACTCTAGGCTGTCCCTTTCTAAAAGCCAACAAACTAGTATTGTTCAAATAAAAGAGTCACACTTACCCCCCCAGTTCACCCGTGCCATTTAAATAAACACTTGGAAAACTATAGATTTTATGACTATCTACCTTAGTTCTGCCCTAGGAATGACGCATGGACGGATGATAGATAGACTTATTTGTTAACAAATGAGCAAACATCACTTTTATACGATTAAACAGTTCGTGGTAACGAACTGTAGTAAGGAGCGACCCCGCTCAATAGTAACCGAAACTCTAAAAAATGGAATTTTGACACCAATAGTTACGTCAAAAGAATCATATTTTAATGCTGATTTTAAATATATAAGTTTCACCAAGTTCAGTTTTACCCACCAAAAGTTACGTGCCTGAGAAAATTTGTCTTATTTTAGAAAATAGGGAGGAGCACCCCCTAAAAGTTATATAATCTTGACGGAAATCACACCATCGCATTCAACGTATCAGAGAATCCTACTGTAGAAGTTTCAAAGTCCTATCTACAAAAATGTGGATATTCGTATTTTTTGCCGGTAGACCAATCACGGGTGCGTGTTTATTTGTCTGTTTTTTTTTGTTTTTTTTTCTTCTTCCCAGAGGTGATTATATCGACCTAGGGCTATAATATTACAAGACGGCTCATTCTAACGGGAATTAAAAGTTCTAAAAAGTGTCCTTTTTAAGTGACCAAAAAAATTGGAGGGTATGTAGGCCCTCTCCCACGCTCATTTTTCCCCAAAGTCACCGGAACAAAATTCTGAAATAGCCATTTTATTTCCATAGTCGAAAAACCTAATAACTATGTCTTTGGGGACAACCTACTCCTCCACAGTCTCTGAGGGAGGGGCTGCAAGTTACAAGCTTTGACCATAGTTTACATATAGTAATGGTTATTGTACATGTAATGGTTATAGTGTACAGACATTTTCAGGGGATCTTTTGTTTTTTTGGAGGGGAGAGCTACGTGGGAGGATCTTTCCATGGAGGAATTTATTACAGGGGGAAGAGAATTTCAATGAAGGGGTCGCAGGGTTGTCTAGCATTATTTAAAAAACAATGAAAAAATAAATATGAAAAGTTTTTTCAACTGAAAGTAAGGAGCAGAATTAAAACTTAAAACGAACGGAAATTATTAAGCATACGAGGGGTTCACCTCCTCGTAGTTCCTCGCTCTTTACGCTAAAGTATTTTTCGTAAATTCAACTATTTATTCTACGGCCTCCAGAGGTCGTTCTTAAGGAATTGGGACAAAATTTAAGCTTAATGTTTAGAGCGAGGTATTGACCAGGGGGTGAACCCCCTCATATACGTAATAAAATCATAGGAATATTGAAGTTCGTTACGTAAGTTAATTCGTAAGTTACATATATTTTTCACTAATGAAAACGTTCCTAAAAAGTTAAAAGTTCTAGTTGCCTTTTTAAGTGATCAAAAAATTAGAGGGCAAATAGGCCTCCTCCCCCACCCTTTTGCTCAAAATCGTCTGATCAAAAATAAGAAAAAGCCGTTTAGCAAAAAAAAAAATAATACGCAAATTTTTTTTTATTATTCATTTGCGGAGAGCCAAAATCAAACATGCATTAATTCAAAAACGTTCAGAAATTAAACAAAAAAAAAAGTTTTTTTTAACTGAAAGTAAGGAGCGACATTAAAACTTAAAATGAACAGAAATTACTCTGTATACGAAAGAGGCTTTTCCTCCTCAACGCCCTGCTCTTTACGCTGAAGTTTTTTACTGTTTTAAAAAGTAGAGTTAAGAGAAAGCGTCAAACTTCAGCGTAAAGAGCAGGGCGTTGAGGAGGAAAAGCCCCTTTCATATACGGAGTAATTTCTGTTCGTTTTAAGTTTTAGTGTCACTCCATACTTTCATTTAAAAAAACTTTTTTTTTTATTTAATCCTAATAAGGGCTTATGCCAGATTTACCTCTCACTCAATCGGACTATCTGTCTTGGCTTTTTCTACAATTAGCATGGCTTGATGCCCGCAACTACTTGTTTTTAATTCAGAGGGGATCAAAAATTCATTTAATTCAGGTTGTGCGTCAATGTCAGTTCAGGTGTGTCAATGAGTTTCATTTGCCTGAAAAAGGATCACGGGGGTTCGTCCATGAGGGATTTAATTATTTAGGAGGGATATCTTAAGTAGGTATTTTTCTTGGGATAAATTTCTTATTAGCAATGGAAATTTTTCAGGGAAAGAGGAAATTTTAAGGCCTTATTTACAAAAACACTGGGAATTTAATTTAAAAAGCGATTTTCTTACTGATATTTACAAGCAACCTTGAAGCTTAGAATGAAAAAAAAGTTATTTCATATATGACAACGGCTGCTCCATCTCCTGCCCCTTGTTCGTTACATTAAAGAAATTTAATGCTGTAAAAATGTGTCGAGTTCAAATTTACCGGCCTTTTTTTGGTCTAGATCGGTGTTTATTTCTTTGTTTCTTCTTTAGGTGTGATCGTAATGAACCAAGGTCTTAAAAATTGGGAGAAAGCTCATTAGACGAAATATTGAACATTCTACTGATCAATCTCATTACCAAAAACTACCATTTAAAAACAAAGTAGCATTTTCTATTATTTTGTGGCATTCAAACAAAAGTTTTAACTGAAAAGATGACCAGAAGCCATCCAGCCAAAACTTTGATATTATCAATCAATTTGAATTTATAGAAAAATTACTTAATGAGCCTTCCGCTTTTTGAGCCAATCATGGGCTGGTGTATTCGTTTCTAAACTTATACTTCCACGTCTTACTTCCACAAAGAACGGTTAACACAGACCGGAATCATTTTAGGACGGACAAAATTATATAATATGGGTATAATTTCACATCAGCCACTAATAAGGAGAGTCAGTATATATTTACGTAAGTGAAGGAAGTCTGTCTATATTTTTCTTTCGAAAATTGACACCCTAACATTTTCTGGCCTGAAAAAAACAATCTAGCTATGTCACAACTGAAAGAAAAATCGTTTAAAATATTAATTTGGGGGAAAAAATTTGTAAATGACGTCATATTTATATACATTTCAAGACAATAAATCACATCATTTTACCCCAAGGAGTGGTTGCATCATTTTTAGTATCTATGGCGGTTTCAAAATAACGTAAGATGACAATGGCACCGAACAGCTAAAGAAAAAGACATGCAACAACGAACAGCAAAAATTACATGGAATTGCAAAGGACAACGTTGCACAACGAATTCCGTGGTTAAAATACAAAGCAAAATCAGAGTATAACTAAGGAACATATTAGTTTAGCATACTTAAGAGGTTAGAAGACAAAACAAAATTTCAATGATACGTAGGAACGCGTTAGTTTAGCGTGTGTGAGTCTTTGATTGACATACGGGGACAAGGATCTAAATTTAGTATCTATGACGCGTGCAAAATTACACAAGGCAACGAATGACTCTAAATAGGAGTTTTCATGGTTGTTACTGTTTTATATGACAAAGCAATTGAAGTAAAATCATGACTAGACATTGGCAGAAAAACGCAGGTAACATAGAAGTTTGAAGGTGAGCCGGTCACCATCTAGGTACTGACCTTCTGAAACGTAGGAGATGGATATACCTTAGCCACGTCAATCGTATTCCATAGGATCGACATCACACGCATTTTACAAAACGGTGCCTTGAAAGGAGGTACAAAAGAGGTAAATCAAGAAATATCTTGTGACTGCAGTATAAGCATGGTCTGAGTAGTTTGAGATGTCTGAGTAAACAGGGATTAAGAATATTAATCCCCAAGATAAAAACTATTGTTTTTATCCTCCAATTAATTTATGTGAGATGGGTAACAGAAGCTTCGAATTCTATAATTGATAATATTTCTGTAAAAACTAGTTATGTGTTCCTTACTGAAGTGTCCTACCATAATTGATCCTAAACCCAGCAATAAAAGTGCGTTTTAAGTGTCTTTTGTAGAAATACTTTTGAAGTTTATTGGGAAACTCAAAAATGCAGATATTGAGTTTTTATTTTAGGATAGTAAAGTTATGGGCATCAAATTTAGCAGAAAGTATGAACAATTTAAGTTGTTATTTCATGAGTGTTTGGAGTTTAAAAGGAGAAGTGAAGATATACATTGCCAATTAAACCGTGAATTACAAAAAGATTGCTAACCTCAGTGGGAAAAAGGCAAGAGACGTATAAAAGGTGTGTGAATAGAAAGCTAATAGAAATTCAAATAGTCTTATAAAAAAGTAGATTTGATTTCAATGCAAAGAAACTTAAAGACTATAAAGGGAGCCTAGCTAAAAATTGGCTAATGATTAGGTCTGTAATAAACCAGTATAGTGAGCCAATATTTCCCAATATGCCTCGGAAGAGAGAAAGGGACGTGGCTAATAGCTTTTGTAAGCTTTTGTACACTTTTCAGATGTGGGGCTGAAACATATCAACATCGGTAAATTGTGTAACATTTGATGGGGAATGGGAGTTGATGCATGCATTTATTTTTAGTCAGTGAGGTCATATGAACTTGACCGAAGACATTTCAAAAGTGTAAACAAAGAAGCTAGAATGGACTTTATGACAATACAAATGGTATAAAAAATTCACACAGTCATACCTAGCCATCTGTTGTATCTTTTCAATCAATGTTTTGGATTTTAGCTTACCTTAATTGCTTGAAAATTGCGTTGTTTTCAATCTCTTTAAAAAGAAGTGATAAGAAAATGACAATAACTACTGACCAATATCTCTACTTCCTTTGATTTGTCACATTTTTGGATAGACTTTTGTTAACGATTGTCTTCTCAGCTTTAAAGGTGGCTTTAAAATTTCTGTTTATTATGAAGTCTTTTGACAATTTTGACCATGATATTTGAATGGCAAAATTTGATGATACTGGAATATGGTTTAAAAGTCTGAAATTGATAGCTTCATGTCTTGAAAAAAGAATGCAAAAACTACGGTAGGATATAATATTTTCTGAGGAGATGGTAGTACAGTGTGCCGTACCACTATCATCTGTGCCGGGTTCCCCATTATTCTCTGCATACATGAATGACCTGAATAGATGTCTCAAACAGCTGTCGACGGTAAAGTAAATGGTACTAGTACTGGTTAGTGGTAAGGTAAGTAAGTGGTAACTGGTAAGTAAGTGGTAACTGGTAAGTGGTAAGGTACTGGTGAGGTAAGTGGTAATGGTAATACTTTGAAGTTTTGCTTATTCAATTGTATTTATAAGTATAAATTGAATATTTATCCCCCAAAAGATTTTTCCATAAGAATGTTGTATTTTCCTCTTAGTCATCCATATATATTGTATAGTGTGAAAGTTTGTATATTGATGCTCACTAGCCGTTTATACCTGATCTGTTTGCAGCAAAATAAGTCTGTGAGAGTTTTGACTAATGATTTATCTTGGAGCTTGGTAAGTCGTTGCAACCACTTTTAAAATTCTACGCTTCTTTTTCATATAATGCATATTTTTTTATGCGTAATTTTTTTTCTAATTTGTTTTCTAATGGTTAAAAACCTAGAAATCTTAAACCTGTTAGATTACTTATCCAATTTCCACCAGATCTGGAGTCCAAAAAAACTCCCAGTAGATTTAAAAGGTAAGAAGGTCCTTGAGGAATTATTTTCTTCTTTGCAATATATTTTTTATAACCAATATTCAAGAGATTTATCAATTGAATGATTTTGGAGTGAGTATACGCTTGGGTGTCATTAAAATGTCATGGAAAATGTCATTAACAGTTAATTCATTGAAAGGAAGCAGTTTTCTGTGCATTTCTTTGTTCTTGTATATCTGACTCAATTAAGAAAATTCACAAGTTGTTTCATTTAGTAGACTTCAATTTAGTGTCATAGAATGGAAACGAATTTGTAAAACTTGAAGTCCGAGAAAAACTATAAATCCTTGCATTAAAAAGAATTATTAGAAAGTTATAAGGGAAGCGTAGAGGTGCAAGATGTTCAAGAATTTATAAAGATGCCGACTTTCTAATATTTGGTTTGATTGTTAGGATATTGAGCATCTTCAGTAGGCTTAAAGATGTCATCATTTTAGCACAGGTGAAGCTGGTTTTAGTGTATTCAAGTTTTGCTTAGTGTATGGTATTTTCATATTATTATACTGAGTTACCCCTTGTTGAGTCTCCTGGGTTAACTTGAAAGGGTTGAGTTATGCCATTTTGAATCGAAAAAGTACAATTTTGTAATCTTGAGTTTAAGGTATTTTCGTAGGTTTTTATCATTTAGTTGGATACCTGGAAGTAAGTAATGACCGTTGGTGTTTTTTAAAGTTATTTTAGACATGGTCCAGCGCAGTGGCGAAATAGACAAAGTTTATGATTTTGGGGAATTCTAAGCTAAATAAAGTAGACGGAAGGCACACGCGTCTGTGCTGGAGTTCTTGAGAAGAGGAATTGTCATTAACAGCTAAAAGTTCATTTGAATTGAATGACAAGAAATCAGTTGGGCTATATAGATGGGGTTAGTGGACATGTATCATTAACTTTTAAAACAGAGTCAGAGAAAACAAATTGATAACAGGCGAATAAAAATTTGAGGAACCTGTTTAGGCGTAATATTGACTCTTGGGAAGGGGTAAGATATCCTTAAAGTTTAAAATAGAGTCTAAAAAAAGTCCACAAAATGTAACTGAACTTTTGGGGGAAAAGTCTATCTAGGTGTTTTAAGGGAACTAGACATTGTTAATTTTTAACATCCAGTCAAAGAAAAGTTTTATATTTAGGGAATAAAGTGCTGGAAGAATTGTCTACTGAGGTGTTAGGTGTGTTAAGGCCTCTCAGGGGCTAATCATTGTTTTCTAAGAATAAAGCCAAAGCAAAAATAAAAATGAATATTAGGTAAATAAAACAAAGTTGAGGAGGGAATGGTGCAGGGACAAAATGTAAATATTTGGTATTACGAGGAATCGTAAGGAATTCGAGAAATGTATGAGTGCGTGTGTTAGGGTTCCTGGGGGGGGGATGAGTCAAAAATGTCAAAATTCAGCAAAGTGAGACTTAGAACTCCAATAGAGAGTAAAGCTGAATTTCTCAAAACAGGGAGGATTTAGTTATAAAAATCAAAATTACACTTCTTAGTACCACTGAAAATATCAATATATTAATTTGGTAAATTAGGGATGGGATAAATATCACCTGGAGTTTCACAGGCATAACTTGTTTCACAAAGTTTTTCATGTTTAAGGTATCTTATATTTTTGTCTGTGATAGCAATATACTCTACTCTTTAATTGCCTCAACTGACACTTGGCTATTTTACAATTAATATTTATAGGAGTTACTTACCAATCAAAGTAAAAATCTTTCGAATCCACACTGTTGAGAGCCACTCTTTTTGCTTGCATAAGTCAGCCAATGGACTTACCGCTATACTCGCTAACCAGGTAAGAAAGTAAGGAAACGCAGTAGCCATTGAATTCTTAAAAGAGAACACGTTAAAGCATCATGTACATTCCATAAAACCAATTAATGATAACGAACATATGAATAAGAATTAAATTGTACAAACAGTAACCGAAACTGTAAAAAGAAGATTTTTGGTTGCAATATTTGCACCATAACGAACATATTTTAACGGTGATTCTAAGCATATACAATTAATCACAGTTGACCAACTATTGCTACTGCTTTTGATATGGAGTTTAAGTGCATCCAGATTGGAGTGGAGTGTAAGTGCAACCAGATTGTCAAAAGGGTGGAGATGTAATATCTCAGGAAAAGAATTGGGTACTATGTCGAAACTTTCAGGGAATATTTATGAAGATATAAAACTAAATCAAAACGTACTATATGTATGTAGGTTCTCAAAGGGGCACGTGAGGAATGTCTCAGGAGCGATTGAGGTTACTAAGTTGAAGCTCTCAGGAATATTACTACTTTTATTGGTGCTGCTATTATATCTAATGCTAGTTCTACTCCAACCGTCACTAAAATAGTAAGTATACTACTGGTACTACTGTTGAAAAAAATAAAAAAAAATGTAAGCACATTTGGGATGTAAAAAACGTATAAATAAAATGAGCTGAAGAGGATGTAAAATAAAACAAAAAGATACTATTAGTATTCAGATAGTCTGAATGGTATTGTTGCAATATCACATAAACGGTTAACGGTTCTATGTTGGAATTTCAGGGCAATTGTTTGAGATATTGAACTTACTCAAAAAATATCATCAAAGCTAGCCTAATTTCATTACAAATACAGCAAATCAACTTGACTGAAGCAATTACTGCAACCGTGTGGCATTATATCTTTTGCAACTGGGAAGCCTAAAATATAGTTAATGATACTTTAAAATGAATTTGCTTCTCAGAGTTTTAAATTGATTGCAAATTGATAATTGATGTAAAGTCGTAGTTTGGTGCTCTAAATGACAGGAAACAAGACTTTTATCTGGTCAAACCTGTGTGGTTACTTAAAAAAGAGGTTTAAATTTACGGTTAATTGAGCTCTCTCCCAGTTATCTTGGACCTGCTGCAGATTTGAAACAGATAAGTTTCACAAGATGCTGGCTCTAGAATATTTGGGTGATAAGTCTAACTCTAGTATTGGGCCATTAAGTTTTTTTTATCACTTGAAGCTGTAAGTGTATTTAGTTTCAAAAGCATCTAAAGGTGCTAAGGAAAAAGAGTATTAGTGATCAAAATTTGGAATACAAATCTAATTTTTTTTTTCAAGTGTACTTACGCTCTTTATGTCAAATCCTAGTATGTTTTTCATATAAATAGGCAGCTCTGTTAAAAGTATCAGGAATCCCCAATTGTGGCCTATGTTGGCTATCAATATGGCGTAGAAAGGCAAGGAAGTAAAAATGTCTTTCCAGGGTACAGAAGCCACCTGTAAGAAGGTTTAATTAGATATTCAATTCAAGTTTAGTTGCTTTCGGGACTAAGGGTAAAAGTATATTCGAATACCTTAAAAAAAGTAGATGAACTGCATAAAATGTGTATTGAAACGTTTGAACAATCTTATATTTCAGGGGGAGGGCCCCAAGTCCAATGGTTCTCACCCTCTATTCTCTTTGTGAGTACCTAAAGGAAAGGCAAATGTTTACCATAAGGAATAGGATATGATTCAAAGAAGAAGATGGTTCATTTAGCAGGGTTAGTTTATCTGGAAAGTAAACAACGGGTATTTCAACAAAATCACAAGTGTTGCCGCAAATGTTTCTACAGTTTTATCATATTATTTTTATGTTACGGTCTTGTGCTTAGGCGATATGATCAATTCTCACATATGCAGTTATGTATTTATTTCGTCAGTTATGTGTTTTTTCGTGTTTATCTTTTTTTATAAGAAGAGAAATCATATCTGTTGTTTTCATGCCACTGAGATTAGTAGCTTCAATTTTTAAATTTCGAAGTAACAAGTCGCGTTACATTATTTTTCCATCATAGCTATAATTTTACGCATTTTAATGATTCTAATTTTGAATTTCAGTTACTGTTTATGTTTCTAGGAGTTTCTTTTATATCATTTAACGCTTGGTTAGTTTTCAAAGTAGGCAATAAGCCAAAAAATCTTTTAGCTATTGATGCTCAATAGCGCTATAAATTAATATTTCTGTCATAATACAGTTATGAGTTATCAATTTTTGAGTAAACTCACAAGTAATAATTTTTTTGATTTTATTAGAGAGTTCACAAAGGATATAGTAAAGGTCTTCACTAGAGACTGTAAGAATAGGCAATACACTCCCCTTAAAAATGTATCACTTGTTTCCCGAACGAGTTCTTCTCTGACCATAAATCAGTTATATCCACACGCCAAAATTAAGTTAAAGGTGGTGAAGGAAGTGTCAGCTACAGCTAAGAAATTTGATATCCAGAAGTTCCGTGATAAGACTATTCGTCAAAATCTTGCGATAGAAAATAGGTTCGAAGCCTTATGCTTCGATAAATCCGACAAGTTCAGAATGTCTTTGGATATCTGTATCAGAGTTTCTAGGAGATGCTGCAGTGGAAGCTCTAGGGTGTAAGAAACAAAAGAAAGAAGAGTGGATTAGGGAAGAAACTTGGCAGCTGACTCAAGAAAGAAAAAATCTGAAAGTTCTTTTTGATGAATACTCACCAAGTCATTTATCTAGTAAGCTTAGTGATAGGCAATACTGTGATAGTTTAAAACAGCAGTATAAATTTGCCCATAGGCGAGTAAAAACTTTTGCCAGGTATGACAAGAGAACTTATGTTGAGAACATAGCAGCGGAGACAGAAGGATCGGCCGGTCGGGGTAGTAGTAAAACCGTTTATTTGCTTACTAAGAAGCTTTCCTGTGCGCAAACAAACCCTTGCCCCTTCATAGAGGATAAAAGGGGGTAGATGCTTACCAATTAGGTAGATGTCCAAAACGGTTGGAATGAATATTTCTTGGAATTTCTGAACCAGCCGATACTCGTGAGCCACTGTTGGTGCCTGAAGTTCCCCTATTTAACTTGAACATCTATTTGAGCCCCATCCTCTTTCAGAAAGTTGTAATAGCCCTGAAGTCGCTAAAAATCCGTCAATAAAACCTTAAGACAAGCATTACAAATTTCAATTCCTTTTGTTCTGGTAGGAATATGAATAACATCATTCATGTTACAAATGCTTTAAGTTCATTCAATGCTCTCAGTCAGATAACATCTAATTGCACGATCAGTAATTGCACGATTTCACTATGACAGATTTTTCCGAAATTGCCGGATTTTTGCCACTTCACATTTTGCCAGCAATTCCCTCTGCCTGATAACTCAATTCCAGGTATCTTCACTGATAGACTGACTTCTAACCAAGTCTCTTTACCAAGTCCCTGGTCCAGCTCCACTTCGGGTTTTCAGCTAAGGGAGGATCTTGGTCTTTTCTTATGAATCCTTACATTAAAGTTTCTCTCATACAATTCTAGGCCTAGCATTACTGCTTTGATGTCAAATACTCCATTAGTGAAGACTAGCATCAACCATAAAGGCTTCTGACTTGAGAACAACAGTTGGCAGTACTCTGATCCCCTTATTCTAGGTTCTAAGTATTTTATTAGCAGGTCAGGATATAACTCGATTAAAAACCAAGAGCTTGGGTCTCCTGTCGAAGAGATGTTTCAAGGGGAAAGTTCTTCACATAGGCTGCCGTTGACCACCGCTTTTGCTGCTGCATGAAGGTGCAGGTTCTTGTAAAATTACAAAAATATACTTCAAAACGAATACTTATCCATCGTCAATTTCCAAAGCAAATCGCGGACCTCTGAATCAAGAGCTTTGATAAAATCAACACATATTAATACCCATTTAAGACCACTTTCTAATTACGCATATTTTCTATGGAGGAAGTCCCTTAAAATAACAAGAACATGCTGAACTTTCCGACTCTTTATGCTCCCGTGTTTTGTCAACCAAAATCTATCTTATCAGTTTTTTTTAGCCTATTCATTAGGACTTTTGAACATAATTGGATATAACAGGGGAGTAAAGAGATTTGCCTCCAGTTCCAATGCTATATTACCTCTCTTTTCACCACTAATATGATAATAGCCAGAGGGGGAGCAGGAGTAGCCTATAGAACATGATCAAAGTTCCAAAAAGCGCCACCGTAGCGGAATAATTCGAATGGGCCGAAATCCAAACGTAAACGTTAATAACCAGATAGCTGTCACTTTTATCGAGGAACCGAAAAGAATACCCAAACAATTCAGAGAGCCGGACATAAGATCAAGACTCTTTTAAGGGACTCTGGTTGTCTTTTCATTAAATTTTTAATCATGAACTCAATCTCTGATGGTTCATAAGCAATAATTATGTGACAATGCATTCACACCATAGTTTAGTCATGATTAACCATAATGATTAAATGATTAATAGATATTAAATAATTATTTATAGAGTGTATACGGTTAATATACGGTTTAATATACCCCCTTTAATATACGGTTTATATTTACTTACTTTTCTTTAATATTTTTTGGCATGAAATCAACAAGCAGTTGTTTAGTATTCAGAGTCAACTGGAAGTAAACCATCTTTCCTTATTTCTCCGTTTTTTTCCCCCCAGATTTTTACCTGGAGAGTAGGTAAAAGCCTCCTTTCCAGGCCAGCTCAGACTTATTGGGTATTTGGGTGTAATAATCCTTATAGAACAATTTATACATTTCAAACAGCTTGCCTCCTTCAGAAGTTTAGATTCTCTCTTTTTCTCTCTGTTTTTTCTCTCTTCTCTCTCTTGATCTTTCTTGGTAAACTATCAAAGTCCTCTTTAACTTACCTTTTTTGTTGGACTAGCATCATTTGCTATAGAAGTTCTTATGTATTTTTTCTCTGCCTTACTGATTCTTGGATGTGTGTCAGGGCTATCAAAAACAAGAAGAAGCCAGAAAAAAGTCCATACGAATCCAATGCATCCTTCAATGTAAAAAACAGCCTCCCAGCCTAATTTATTGATGATAAGACCAGTCAAAAGAAGACCTACCACTGTTCCAAGCTGCTGACCTGTAAAAAATTAAACGATAAACAAATCAGAAAAAGATCAGAAAACTGTATCCACGGACCCGACCCAAAGATAAATCAATTGAGGCCCAGAACCTCGCTAAGTACAGTCTGTTCAACGCAGTTTTCAATAATGATACCAGGTTGGTAATTTTTTAAGAATTTTTCTTACTGTTTTTGATTCAGTATTGTAATCTAAATTGTTGACTCGTCACTATTTCTGTAATTTTTAACCTTTTTGTTTTTACCATATTTCTTCCTTTTTACTATTACCGTATTTCATACCTTTAAAGAAAGATTGCATATATATTAGTGGACTAACAATCCTTAAGTGGACTAAGGCTTAATTTTTGAATAAATGAAAATAAAGTTTGTGTTTCAGAAGCACTTTGAAGTAAAGCAGGACGAAGAAAGAAAGTACCAAGGATTCTTCAGCTTTATTTTGCAATAACTGGATGGATTAAAATGATTAAAAATTTAGGAAGATAATGCAACAATATCTAAGGTATAATTATATTGAAGAATGAAAAAATTTTAGTAATTGAAATAGGAACAACATACTTTAATCGATTTAAAAATCGTAAATTGTGGGTTAATTTTGTACAGAGGTGGTCAGAATGAATATGGAAAGACAAAAGCTCATCAAGAATTATCCGCAAATTTCTCTATATCTTAACACTTCTAATTCTACACCCAGAAAAAACTAATTCATCAATCCCAACTTAAGCCACTCCTTGCTTAAATCTCCCAAAACATAAATTCTGTCTTAGACATATTTGCGACTTATCGATTACAAGAAAACCATTGGATAACTGAATTCGTTTTCGACGCCATATTCTCGATCAATAATGAAGGGGTTTTAGCTTCAACTAGTACCACAGTATCATCTACAAACATCTACAGACAATTAGGAAGATCATTTATATATATCAATAATTGTAACGGTCCAAATATAGACCCCTGGGGAACTTCAATATCATCCAGAGAGTTAGGCTGAGACAGATGGCTCTGGACTTCTTGGAATCTGCAATTTCGTAGATATGACTTTATTAAATCCAATCCTCCTCCAAGAATTCATAAATTATTAAACGAAATGGAATGATTTAGAATATCAAATGTTTTTGCTACATCGTAAATATTGCACGATACGTAAATAAAATTATTCAGTAAATCGTTAATTTTAAGCAAAACGGTTGTACCTGCTTGTTCAGTAGAACGACCTGAGCTAAAACCAAACTGGATGTTGATTAAAATATTTTTAATCCAAATAAGATAAAATTCTTTTTTGAAATAACTTTTTTTTAATCTTTAAATGAAGTAACTATTGCAGTAGGTCGGCAATTATTTAGCATTAAATTTATCGCCTTTTTTACACCGTGGAATAAGTTGGGCATTTTTCATTTAGAAAGGAATACCCCAAAAAACAAACACAAATTTAAAATATAAACTGGAGGTATTTGAAGCACATGTGCAAGGTGTTTCAAAAGATTAGTTGAAAGTCCATCCAAACTTAATGAATTACCTCGCTTTAAACCTATTCGTTTTTTTTCAAAATTCATCAAAACTAATTGAGTAAAAAACATACCCGTATCCTCTGATTTAGGAAAGTACTCTTTATATGAATGAGCTGAAGTCGAACCAAAACCACGAGTAACATCAGAACCAATGCTAGCAAAATGAGGAATTAGAATTGTTTCAAATCTTTCTTTAATTAGATCCAATATTTTCTTTTAGATTTTTCACCAAAAATTTTTTTGTAATTTTTAAATTGTATATTATTATCAAGTGATGAATATTTTATTTTTATCTTATACAAGCTGGGTCCCGGCAGCTTCGCCACCGGGCCCCCGCACGGCCCGCGGTAGGCTTCTATATAGGGATTCTCATTGTCCCTTGTGTTCTACTGCCATTTTTCAAAGATATTTGACTATTAAAGTAAGTCCAATTTCTAACAATGATATCTGCTAAGCTTCAAGATTTTGGTTTTCTTTTTTAAGGTTTTTGAATTCTTGTAATCTCTTCTTTTACAATTTTCTTTTCTTTTTTTTAGATTTTTACTTTTATTTTATTTTTTTTTATTTTTTATTTTTTTTAGGTGTTTACCTTTTATTATTTTTTTTTTAGTTTTTTTTTCCGAAACGTGCCCCAGCAACACGTGTGCAAGATGCTAATTTTAAACTGCGTAAAACTTGCGGATATACAACTGGTAATTCCTCTGATATACTCTAGTTCCTCGACACGCATTCTGTTTTTACTTTCTTTTTCAGCCACAAGCCAGGAAAAGCAGTGCAATGAGCTATTATGGCTACAGAATAATGGTTCGTCAGGATGAAGAGAATTATATTTTAAAATGCCGTCAATTGTATCACCAATACATCGTTGATATGAATGCAAATATTGGATCAGAAAGTTTGCTAATCGTCCGTCTGAATCAGACCAGGCTCTGCTCTGAACAATACATTCATTTGCGAGATGCAGTTGTAAATGACGGTAATACTACTAACATTGGAAGAGTAACGATTTTACCTTCGTCATATGCTGGCAGTCCACATCATATGCATGAGTATGCTCAAGGTGCCATTAAGTATGTTCGTCACTATGGTCGTCCAGATTTATTTATTACATTTAAATGTAATCTATCTTGGGATGAGATACAGCAACTTTTACTTCCTGGACATTCGCCGGTTCATAGACATGACACTACAGCCCGTGTCTTCCAGCAAAAGTTGAAATCACTGATAAATTTCATAGTAAAACTTAAAGTGTTTGGGTCAATGCGATGCTGGTTGTACTCAGTGGAATGGCAAAAACGAGGATTGCCACACGCACATATACTAATCTGGCTACATTATAAAATTACTTCCAATGAAATTGACGATGTGATTTCCAGTAGAATACCTGATGTAGATGTCGATAGGGGCTTACATGACACTGTTGTAAAAATATGATACATAGAACTTGCGGTGAATGGACAGAGGAAGGTGCACAAAGCAATATCCTCGACTTTTAGTACCTAACAATATTACCGCAAGTCAGATATGACCTCTGACTTTAAAACAGAAATTTATAACTGCACTTTAGTTATGATTTAAGATTTGTGGTTATCTATGGCAAACAAACTTCTCAAGCATTTGGGAATGCCTTCACCTAATCGTACTGTTGCTATGTCTAAATGTGTAGAATTGGATCGTGAATAAAGTTACGATGTGAGGTGTCAGCTAGTCAGTCGACACACGAAAGAGACCCCTGTTACGCGCCACCGCGCACCCTAGAAACACGAATGCTAGGTGCTAATTTTTAACTTTGTTTAGTTTTTTTTTTTTTTAGTTTTTTTTAGGATCTTTCCCTTTTTTAAATCGAAGATACAGTCCCATAAAGGAAACAAAAAATTATTAAATTAATGGTATTCTACGTATTTCCTTGCAGCAGCTGGGTTTGAACCTAAGCCCTACAATTTACAGGCTCAGCTCTATCCACTATGCTGCTACAAGGTGTGAGATATTGAAAATTCATTATATGGATGATATAGATGTAAACAATCTTGGCTTCGCCGCCGGGCCCCAGCATAGCACGCGGCAGCCTTCTATATATGGATTTTCATTGTCCCTTTGTGTTCTAACCGCAGACAGTGCTGGGTCCCGGTGGCTTCACCACTGGGCCCAAGAACGGCACGCATCTATATATAGATTCTGATTATCCCTTGTGTTCTAACCACTGACACTGCTGGGTTACGGCGGCTTCGCCACCGGGCCCCATTATGGCACAGGGAAGGCTTCTATATATGAATTCTCATTGTCCCTTATGTTCTAACCATAGACAGCGCTGGGTCACGGTTGCTTTGCCACCGGTCCCAGCGGGCCCCAGCATGGCACGCGGCAGGATTCTATATATATGGATTCTCATTGTCCCTTGTGTTCTGGGTCCCGGCAACGCTATTTTATTTTTGGATCGAATTGATGTCGTAAATTGGTTTGGTTTTCTGTTTTAAGATTTTCGAATTGCTTTAATCCATTGTCAAAATATATAGAAATATTTGTGCCATCACCAGTTTTTTACATTTTAAGCAATTTAAAAATAATTTCTCTTTTACGTTAATTGACACTTTGACAAATTTTCTTTTTAGCAAGCATTCTAAACTTCAACAATTTCTACTAAACTTCACGCTTATGGTTTTCTGTTTTAAGGTTTTCGAATAGCTTTAATCCATTGCCAAAATATATAGAAATATTTGTGTCATCACCAGTTTTTTACATTTTAAGCAATTTAATAATAATTTCTCTTTGAACTACAATGGGCCGTAACTAATATAGCGCCCCACCAACTAGGTGTTGGTGGCCCAACACCTAGTTGGTGGGGGCGCCTCACACCCCCCCCCCCCCCAAGCCCCCCCGCGTGCGTAAGTCGTTACGCGCCATATTAGTTACGCGCCATTGTAGTTGTGTCCCTATGTCCCACCTGTGAATATAGATATATATGTATATATATATATATATATATATATATATATATATATATATATATATATATATATATATATATATATATATATATATATATATATATATATATATATATGTTTTTAACTACGTAAAACTTGCGAATATACTACATTCTTTGCTGTCCCATTGTCTGTGCATATAAATAGATTGTCAGGTTTACCGACTCTTGAACATGCAACATATAATGGTCCATGGGAAAACAATCCGTATTCAGATCTATACCTCATGATTCTAATGACTGCCCTTGAGCTTTGTTGATGGTGATTGCTAATCGACCATTCCCTGTGTCGCCATCGTCATTTATATATCCCCCTGTGCCCCCCGGCGTCCCCTTTGTAGTTTTGTCCCTGTGTCCCGGTCGTCATTTATATTCCCTGTGTCCCAGTCGTCATTTGTGTCCTGGTGTCCCAGTCTGTGATTTCTCTTTGAGTGTCCCGGGCGTCATTTATATTCCTTGTGTCCCGGTGTCCCGGTCGTCATTTATATCCCCCTGTGCCCCCCGGCATCCCCGTTGTAGTTGTGTCCCTGTGTCCCGGTCGTCATTTATATTCCCTGTGTCCCGGTCGTCATTTGTATCCCGGTGTCCCGGTCTGTATATACATTCGTTTTTTAGTTTTGTTTTTCTCCTTTATTTTTTTCCTTTTTTTTTTCTTTTTTAGTTTATTTAGATTTTTAGATTTTTTGTTTTTTTATTAGTTTTTAGTTTTTTTCTTTTTAGTTTTTTTGTAGTTTTTACCTTTTTTTAGTTTTTTTAGTTTTTTTTTACTTATGTCCTGGTCGTTATTTGTGTCCCGGTGCTTTGTTGATTGCTAATCAAACATTCCTTTTGTCCCGGTCGCTTTCTCTTTGAGTGTCGTCATTTATATTCCCTATGTGCCGGTGTCCCGGTCGTCATTTGTGTCCATGTCCCGGTCTGTAATTTCGTCAGTTGAAAACATGACGTCAGTCGACACACAAACATGACGTCACCCGACAGACAGACCCACACACACACAGACAACTTATTTTTATATATATAGATTGTTCCGAGTTTTCATCCGTCACGATGTCTAAGATTGAAAAGGATAAAGTTCAACTGGATGCAAAGTCAATTTATGTTTTTAACGACGTAAAACTTGTGAGTATACAACATTCTTCGCTGCCCCATTGTCTGTGCATATAGATAGATTGTCAGGTTTACCGAATCTTGAACATGCAACATATAATTGTCCATGGGAAAAACAATCCATATTCAGATCTATACCTCATGATTCTAATGATTGCCCTTGAGCATTGTTGATGGTGATTGCTAATCGAACATTGCCTGTGTCCCCGTCGTCATTTATATATTCCCCCTGTGCCCCCGGCGTCACCGTTGTAGTTGTGTCCCTGCGTCCCGGTCGTCATTTATATTCCCTGTGTCCCGGTCGTCATCCCGGTATACATTCGTTTTTGAATTGGTATATGATGAAATAAATTTTAAATTTTTTCCCTTTTTTTCTTTTAGTTTTTTTTATTGGTTTTTACCTTTTTTTAGGTTTTTTAGTTTTTTTTCTTTTTTCTTTTTTTGAAGTTTTTATCTTTTTAGTTTTTTTATTTTTATTTATATTTTTTTAGTTTTCTTTTTCTCCTTTATTTTTCAGTTTTTTTTCCTTTTTTTAGTTTTTTTTCTTTTCTAGTTCTTTTAGTTTTTACCTTTTTAGTTTTTTTAGTTTTTTTAGTTTTTTAGCTTTTTTTAGTTTTTTTTATTAGTTTTTAGTTTATTTTATGGTTTTTTCCTTTTTTTAGTTTTTTTTAGTTTTTTATCTTTTTTATCTTTTTTTTATTTTTTTTTATTTTTTAAGCTTTTTTAGATTTTTTTTTTTTCTTTCAGTTTTTTTTTGTAGTTTTTACCTTCTTTCGATTTTTGCTTCTTTTATATTAATGCTAAAGCCAAAGTTCGAACCTGGAACCTCTTGAACCTAGAACCTGGAACATAACGCCTTATCAACTCAGCTACATCGGCTTGAATACATTCGTTTTTGAATTGGTATATGATGAAATAATTCAGACGTCATATTATATGATGAAAAAAATTTTTATTTTTTTTCCTTTTTTTCTTTTGTTTTTTTATTGGTTTTTACCTTTTTTTTAGCTTTTTTAGTTTTTTTTCGTTTTTTCTTTTTAGTTTTTTTTGTAGTTTAGTTTTCTTTTTCTCTTTTATTTTTCAGTTTTTTTAGTTTTTTCTTTTTTAGTTTTTAGTTTTTTTTAGTTTTTTACCTTTTTTTAGTTTTTTTAGTTTTTTTAGTTTTTTAGCTTTTTTAGTTTTTTTTATTAGTTTTTAGTTTTTTTTGTAGTTTTTGCCTTTTTTAGTTTTTTCAGTTTTTTTTAGTTTTTAGTTTTTTACCTTTTTTTAGTTTTTTTTAGTTTTTTAGTTTTTTAGTTTTTTTTCTTTTTAGTTTTTTTTGTAGTTTTTACCTTTTTTAGTTTTTTTTCTTCTTTTGTATTAGTTTGAAATAATTCAGACGTCATATGCGGACAAACACGACGTCACTCGACAGACAGACATAACCCACAAACAACTTATTTATATATATATATATTTATATACTAGCTGTTGGAGTGGCGCTTCGCGCCACCCCAAAACCTAGTTGGTGGGGCGCTTCGCGCCCCCCAAGCCCCCCCGCGCGCGTAAGTCGTTACGCGCCATATTAGTTACGCGCCATTGTAGTTGTGTCCCTGTGTCCCACCTGTGAATAGAGATAGATATAAATATATGTTTTTAACTACGTAAAGCATGCGAATATACAACATTCTTCGCTGTCCCATTGTCTGTGCATATAAATAGATTGTCAGGTTTACTGACTCTTGAACATGCAACATATAATTGTCCATGGGAAAAACAATCCGTATTCAGATCTATACCTCATTATTCTAATGATGTGTCCCTGTGTCCCGGTCGTCATTTATATTCCCTGTGTCCCGGTCGTCATTTGTGTCCCGGTGTCCCAGTTTGTAATTTCTCTTTGAGTGTCCCGGTCGTCATTTATATTCCCTGTGTCCCGGTGTCCCGGTCGTCATTTGTGTCCCGGTGTCCCGGTCTGTAATTTCTATTCGAACAATCCCTGTGTCCCGGTCGTCATTTATATATCCCGCCTGTGCCCCCGGCGTCCCCGTTGTAGTTTTGTCCCTGTGTCCCGGTCGTCATTTATATTCCCTGTGTCCCGGTCGTGATTTGTGTCCGGGTGTCCCAGTCTGTAATTTCTCTTTGAGGTTCCCGGTCGTCACTTATATTCCCTCTGTCTCGGTCGTCATTTGTGTCCCGGTCTGTAATTTCTCTTTGAGTGTTTTTTTCTTTTTAGTTTTTTTTAGTTTTTTACCTTTTTTCTTTTTTCAGTTTTCTTTTTCTTCTTTATTTTTCAGCGTCACTATGAAGTACATATCGACGAACCTTTGTTTTTTTTAACTTAAATCTGGTAGGCATTGATGACCTTATCCAAGTCAAAATCCCAATCCCAATCATCATCGCAATCATTTTCAGTTTTGATATGTTTTGACTCTCGCTGTCCAGGTGGATTTTCATCTAACTGCGCGGTTTTGCGTTCTTTACCCGCAAGCCTGTTTTCTTGCTGTTCTTGTGATTCCTCGGAACGCTTTCTTTTCTTACTTTCTCTATCAGCAACAAGTTTTTTGGCATAAACTCTTTGAGCAGCTTTCTCGGCTGTTGCCATTGTAGGTTCTTCAGTCATTTTACAATTAAACATTTTTCCGTGAACAAATGTCTTAAATACCGTTAATGACGTCACCGTCAAAGCAAAAATGACGACAACTAATTTCATGACGTCAGCCGACACAGAAACATGACGTCACCTGATCCAAAGACAGACAACTTATTTTTATATATATATATATATATATATATATATATATATATATATATATATATATATATATATATATATATATATATATATATGAATATACAACATTCTTCGCTGTCCCATTGTCTGTGCATATAAATAGATTGTCAGGTTTACTGACTCTTAAACATGCAACTTATAATTGTCCATGGGAAAAACAATCCGTATTCAGATCTATGCCTCATTATTCTAATGATGTGTCCCTGTGTCCCGGTCGTCATTTGTATTCCCTGTGTCCCGGTCGTCATTTGTGTCCCGGTGTCCCAGTTTGTAATTTCTCTTTGAGTTTCCCGGTCGTCATTTATATTCCCTGTGTCCCGGCCGTCATTTGTGTCCCGGTGTCCCGGTCTGTAATTTCTATTCGAACAATCCCTGTGTCACGGTCGTCATTTATATATCCCGCCTGTGCCCCCGGCGTCCCCGTTGTAGTTGTGTCCCTGTGTCCCGGTTGTCATTTATATTCACTGTGTCCTGGTCGTGATTTGTGTCTGGGTGTCCCAGTCTGTAATTACTCTTTGAGGTTCCCGGTCGTCATTTATATTCCCTGTGTCCCGGTTGTCATTTGTGTCCCGGTATGTAATTTCATCAGTTGACAAACATGACGTCAGTCGACAAACAACTTCATGACGCATACAGCTCAATCCTAATAGCAATCACCATCAACAAAGCACTGGGACACAAATGACGACCGGGACAGAGGGAATATAAATGACGACGAGGACACTCAAAGAGAAATTACAGACCGGGACCCGAAACACACATGACGATCGGGACAAAAATGACGGCCGGGACACCGGGACACAGGGAATATAAATAACGACCGCGACACTCAAAGAGAAATTACAGACTGGGACACCGGGACACAAATGACGACCGGGACACAGGGAAAAAACAACAACGGGGACGCCGGGGGGCACAGGGGAATATATAAATGACGACAGGGACAAAGGGAATGTTTGATTAGCAATCACCATCAACAAAGCTCAAGGGCAATCATTAGAATAATGAGGTATAGATCTGAATACAGATTGTTTTCCCCATGGACAATTATATGTTGCATGTTCAAGAGTCGGTAAGCCTAACAATCTATTTATATGCACATACAATGGGACAGCCAAGAATGTTATACAATCGCAAGTTTTACGTAGTCAAAAATATATATATATATATATATATATATATATATATATATATATATATATATATATATATATATATATATATATATATATATATATATATAGTTGTCTGTGTGTGGATCTGTGGATGGATCAGGTGACGTCACCTGAAAAAACTGGATCAGGTGACAAAACTGAAAACTGAAAAAACTAAAAAAAAGGCAAAAACTACAAAAAAAACTAAAAACTAATAAAAAAAAATAAAAAAGCTAAAAAACTAAAAAAACTAAAAAAAGGCAAAAACTACAAAAATAAATAAAAACTAATAAAAAAAGCTAAAAAACTAAAAAAACTAAAAAAAGGCAAAAACTACAAAAAAAAACTAAAAACTAATAAAAAAAAATAAAAAAGGTAAAAAACTAAAAAAACTAAAAACTAAAAAAAACTAAAAAAAAAGGAAAAAACTGAAAAATAAGCTAAAATAAAGGTAAAAACCAATAAAAAACTAAAAAAAAACTGAAAAAACTAAAAAAAGGCAAAAACTACAAAAAAAAATAAAAACTAATAAAAAAAGTAAAAAAGCTAAAAAAACTAAAAAAACTAAAAAAAGGTAAAAAACTAAAAAAAAATAAAAAATAAAAAAAACTAAAAACAAGGAAAAAACTGAAAAATAAGCTAAAATAAAGGTAAAAACCAATAAAAAACTAAAAAGAAAAAAAGGAAAAAACTAAAAAAAATTTTCATCTAAAAAACTAAAAAAACTAAAAAAGGTAAAAACTAAAAGAACTAAAAAAGAAAAAAATAAATGACGACACTCAAAGAGAAAGCGACCAGGACAAAAGGAATGTTCGATTAGCAATCAACAAAGCACCGGGACACAGGGAGTATAAATGACGACCAGGACATAAGTAAAAAAAAAAACTAACAAAACTAAAAAGAAGGTAAAAATGAAAAAACTATAAAAAAGGCAAAAACTACAAAAAAACTAAAAACTAATAAAAAAAGTAAAAAAGCTAAAAAACTAAAAAAACTAGAAAAACTAAAAAAAGGTAAAAAACTAAAAAAAATAAAAAATAAAAAAAAATAAAAAAAAGGAAAAAACTTAAAAATAAGCTAAAATAAAGGTAAAAACCAATAAAAAACTAAAAAGAAAAAAAGGAAAAAACTTAAAAAAAAATTTCATCTAAAAAACTAAAAAAAACTAAAAAAGGTAAAAACTAAAAGAACTAAAAAAGAAATAAATAAATGACGACACTCAAAGAGAAAGCGACCAGGACAAAAGGAATGTTCGATTAGCAATCAACAAAGCACCGGGACACAGGGAGTATAAATGACGACCAGGACATAAGTAAAAAAAAAAACTAACAAAACTAAAAAGAACGTAAAAACTACAAAAAAAAAGAAAAAAAAACTAAAAACTAATAAAAAAACTAAAAAATCTAAAAATCTAAATAAACTAAAAAAGAAAAAAAAGGAAAAAAATAAAGGAGAAAAACAAAACTAAAAAACGAATGTATATACAGACCGGGACACCGGGATACAAATGACGACCGGGACACAGGGACACAACTACAACGGGGACACCGGGGGAAACAGGGGGATATAAATGACGACCGGGACACCGGGACAGGGAATGGTCGATTAGCAATCACCATCAACAAAGCTCAAGGGCAATCATTAGAATCATGAGGTATAGATCTGAATACAGATTGTTTTCCCATGGACCATTATATGTTGCATGATCAAGAGTCGGTAAACCTGACAATCTATTTATATGCAAAGACAATGGGACAGCAAAGAATGTTGTATATTCGCAAGTTTATATATATATATATCTATATATATATAGATATATATATATATATATATCTATATTCACAGGTGGGACATAGGGACACAACTACAATGGCGCGTAACTATTATGGCGCGTAACGACTTACGCGCGCGGGGGGGCTTGGGGGGGGGGGGGGGGGGGGCGCGAAGCGCCCCCACCAACTAGGTGTTGGGGTGGCGCGAAGCGCCACCCCAACAGCTAGTATATATATATATATATATATATATATATATATATATATATATATATATATATATATATATATATATATATATTCACAGGTGGGACACATGGACACAACTACAATGGCACGTAACTTATATGGCGCGTAACGACTCGCGCGTGGGGGGGGGGGCCTTGGGGGGCGCGAAGCGCCCCCACCAACTAGGTGTGGGGGGGAGCGGCACCCCAACAGCTATATATATATATATATATATATATATATATATATATATATATATATATATATATATATATATATATATATATATATATATATATATATCATGAAAAGAGAAATCACCAATGCTACAGCACAATCACAAAAAAAAAAAAAAGACATAAGGAGAAAAGGAAGACTGTTTTCCTAAATTAGTGATTAATATAGACCAGCACTTGAATGAGGCCTTAACCCTACTCATCCATACGATCACATAGGTCAAACAGCATAGCCACACACAATCAACCATAAAGAATAATCCATGGACAGGCAGTCATGTCGTCAATAAGTATAAGTCGTCATTTACCAAACAATAGAGAAAATTATATAGACAAATAATTCAGAGGCAACACCCAACATATGGGCTCATCAGGAGAATACACTGGCCTATATAGGGTTTCGCCACTCTAAATTCTCGACCCAGCACAGTGTTGTGGCTACCACAGAATATCCATGGCATCCCCGCGTCAGGTATCACCCCCAAAATACATGCCTATGAAAAAAAACAGCAAATGTAAAACAACCAAGTAAAACCAAAACAAGCTTATCCTATTAATACATCCCTCCCTTTAGCAACAATAGATAAATTAAATATTATAAATTTTACCAAATCACAAATATTAACACATTACAAAAAACCTGAATGAACTAAACACTTATAGAATTCATCTTTACCATGTGGCTAATTTTTTAGAAAATGTTTGTTGACTGACGTCATGTTTTTCAACTGATGAAATTACATACCAGGACACCGGGACACAAATGAAGACCGGGACAAAGGGAATATAAATGACGACCGGGAACCTCAAAGAGAAATTACAGACTGGGACACCCGGACACAAATCACGACCGGGACACAGGGAATATAAATGACGACCGGGACACAGGGACACAACTACAACGGGGACGCCGGGGGGCACAGGCGGGATATATAAATGACGACCGGGGCACAGGGATTGTTCGAATAGAAATTACAGACCGGGACACCGGGACACAAATGACGACCGGGACACCGGGACACAGGGAATATAAGTGAAGACCGGGACACTCCAAGAGAAATTACAAACTGGGACACCGGGACACAAATGAAGACTGGGACACAGGGAATATAAATGACGACCGGGACACAGGGACACATCATTAGAATAATGAGGCATAGATCTGAATACGGATAGTTTTACCCATGGACAATTATATGTTGCATGTTCAAGAGTGTAAATGTTCCATATCAGATATAACTGTCACAATTTTAGAAAATTTAAATAAAGAAGAGAAGAATAATAGACTACGTAAACAGGAGGATTTCTGGATCCATACTCTTGGTACAGCTTATCCTTTTGGGCTAAATGATCGTGTAGCAAACTATGGTGACATGTCTCAGGTTGTTGTTAAATGTATTGAAGGTTTTATGGACCTTCCTACGATCGAGAGGACATAGGAAAAATAATAGAAAAAATGAATCAGATTTACATATGCTTTCTATAGATCTACGCCAGCTACTTGAATCTAGGGGTATGATTTCTGTAATAAAATGTCTAAATAATTTATCCAAGAGGAATTTAATCAAACTTTTCTGGATTGTTAAGAAGAATACAGCTCTTGAATATAATTTTAAAGTAATATGTGATACAATTTTCATTCTAACTAAAACGAAATTTATTTCAAAAAAGAAAAAGTTTGATAAGATTGGTAATAAGGATAACAGATTATATTTACCTATTAATTTTACTTGTAAGCAGATTGAAGATATTAATTTACCTGAAATTTTAAATCAGCGGCATGTGAAACAGGCCCTTCCTAGTAATTTTAATTACAATGATAGTCCAGTTTTAACTTATAAATTTTCAAAAACTATTGGGCAAATTATTTTTAATTATAATTTAATACTTAAAAGATTAGATAGTGATATAAATTGGAAACCGGTTTGTAATTGAAAGCAACTTAGCCCATTTGTAAATCCTACTTACAAACATGTTATAACAGGGGACTTGTCAATAATAAAGCAAGATGATCTTCAAATTATAATGAATAAAGGGGCTAATTTCCGTCTTTCTCATCATCTGAAACCATCGAGTGTTCTTGATGGCTTGGAAGATGATTTTGATTTATTTATTGATAAGTGGTGTAAGAAAGAGAATAAAAGTAAAGAGAGTTTTCAAAGTTGGAAGAATTTAATTATTAGTAGAATAAGAAATAAAATATATTCTAATTTAAAAAATAGTAACACTAAATCATTATTTTATAATGCAAAGATTAAACAAGCAATTGCTAATCTGCAGAATGAATTTGTAATTGTGCCAGTGGATAAAGCTAATAATAATTTTACCATAATTTTTCAGAAGCTGTATTGTGATATCTTAAAAAGGGAGTTATGCACAATTAATGTTTACGAAAAGGTAAATTTAGAGGATGAGAATTTAATTGAAAAGACTGAAGAAATACTTTTGAAAAATTTTAATATTAAAATAAATGACAATGATAAAAAGTTCCCTTTCCTATATTGGACTGTAAAATTTCATAAGAATCCCTCTAAACCACGGTTTATTGCTGGAGCAGCTAAATGTCCAACCCGCATTGCTGCTACTAACCTCTCTTTAATTTTGAAGGAAATTGTAAATAAACTTAAAATCTATTGTGCTGGTATTAAAAAGTTTTCGAATTTTAATCCATATTGGAGTGTTAATAATTCACTGCAGGTGATAGAGTCTTTAACAATGGTTTCAGCTAAAAGAATTGAGTCTTTCGATTTTGCGACAATGTATACTAATTTATCACTTAATGTAGTGTTAGATAATTTAAAAACTGTTATCAAGAAATTGTTCCTCTTATCTAGTAAAAGGTTCTTAAAAATAGACACTTATAATAAAAAAGCTATATGGACAAATTGCTTTAATACCACAGTTAACTTGAGATGTTACAGCTTGGATATGATTTTTGAGTTATTAGAATTGGTTTTATACAATACTTATATAAGATTTGGTGGTGATTTGTACAAGCAAATCGTGGGAAATCCCATGGGGGGGGGAATGCCAGCCCATTTATAGCTGACTTGTTTTTAAGTCAACTAGAATATAAATATATGATGGATAAGAATAATCCAAATAATTTAAAACATGTTTTGTCAAATAATAAAAGATATATAGATGATATTTTGGTCTTAAATTGTAAGGATTCCATTGATATTTCTAAAAATATATCCATCAGAGCTTACTCTTGAACCTAGTCATGGCGCTGGTCATGAAGATCATTTCTTAGATTTAAATGTAAATATTTGTGATAATAATAAATTAAGTTTTAAAATGTATAATAAAACGGATGATTTTGATTTTGGAGTGATTAGTTTCCCATTCCCTGAAAGTAATATACACTCAAATATCACATATTCTGCGTTTTTCTCACAGTTACTTCGTTATGCAAGGATTTGTAGCAATTATATTGATTTTAAAAATAGATGTAAAATCTTAAGCCAAAAATTGATATCAAGAGGTTTTTCTGCAAATAAATTAACTTGGCAATTTAAAAAATTTAGTTTTCATTATAACGAACTTTTAAATAAATATCAAAAGAATTATCTTGAAATAATTAAAGAAATTTTTAACTAATTTCGGAGGTTCGACAAATGAGGATGCAGCGCCATTTATTTTGAATTGTGTTTCTAATAGAGCGGATTTTTTTTTTTTAAATAGCAACATGGTGAAGATGAATTCTATAATTGTTTAGTTCATTAATTTTTTTTGTTTTTGCAATGTGTTAATATTTGTGATTTGGTAAATTTTATCATATTTAGTTTACCTATTGTTGCTAAAAGAGGGATATATTAACAGGATAAGCTTGTTTTGGTGTTACTTGGTTGTTTTACATTTGCTTTTTTTTCATAGGCATGTATTTTGGGGGTGATACCTGACACGAGGATGCCATGTAATATTCTGTGGTAGCCACAACACTTGGCTGGGTAGAGAATTTAAAGTGGCGAAACCCTATAGGCCAGTGTATTCTCCTGATGAGCCCTTGTGTTGGGTTGTTGCCTCTGAATTATTTGGCTTTATTATTTTTTCTATTGTTTGGTAAATGACGACTTATACTTATTGACGACATGACTGCCTGTCCATGGATTATTCTTTATGGTTGATTGTGTTTGGCTATGCTGTTTGACCTATGTGATTGTATGGATGAGTAGGGTTAAGGCCTCATTCAAGTGCTGGTCTATATTAATCACTAATTTAGGAAAACAGTCTTCCTTTTCTCCTTCTGTCTCTTTTTTTTTGTGTGTTTTTGCTGTTGCATTGGTGATTTCTCTTTTCATAATATATATATATATATATATATATATATATATATATATATATATATATACTAGCTGTTGGGGTGGCGCTTCGCGCCACCCCAACACCTAGTTGGTGGGGGCGCTTCGCGCCCCCCCCCAAGCCCCCGCGCGCGCGTAAGTCGTTACGCGCCATATTAGTTACGCGCCATTGTAGTTGTGTCCCTATGTCCCACCTGTGAATATAGATATATATATATATATGTTTTTAACTACGTAAAACTTGCGAATATACAACATTCTTTGCTGTCCCATTGTCTGTGCATATAAATAGATTGTTTACCGACTCTTGAAAATGCAACATATAATGGTCCATGGGAAAACAATCCGTATTCAGATCTATACCTCATGATTCTAATGATTGCCCTTGAGCTTTGTTGATGGTGATTGCTAATCTACCATTCCCTGTGTCGCCATCGTCATTTATATATCCCCTTGTGCCCCCCGGCATCCCCTTTGTAGTTTTGTCCCTGTGTCCAGGTCGTCATTTGTGTCCCGGTGTCCCAGTCTGTGATTTCTCTTTGAGTGTCCCGGGCGTCATTTATATTCCATGTGTCCCGGTGTCTCGGTCGTCACTTACGCACTCGGGGGGCTTGGGGGGCCCGAATCGTAGGATTTATACTAAAATTTCTCTTTGAATTAACTCCTTGAGCAGCTTCCTCGGCTGTATCTTCTGCCATTGTAGGATTTATACTATAATTTCTCTTTGAACCGCCCCCTTATCTATCTATATATATATAAATAAGTTGTCTGTGTGTCTGTCGAGTGATGTCACTGTCCGCATATGACGTCTGAAATATTTCATCACATACCAATTCAAAAACGAATGTATTCAAGCCAAAGTAGCTCAGTTATATAACTACCTGTGTTGGCGCAGTGGGTTTGACCTTAGCGTGGTAATACGGGACCCAGAGATCAAACCATGAGGCAGGAATGCACTACAGGGCCGACGCAGGGACCTTAGTAGTCAAGAAGCGTCGTTAATCCGATACAATTGCAAATAAAGTAGCTCAGTTGGTAAAGCCTTATGTTCCAGGTTCTAGGTCCGAGAGTTCCAGGCTCGAACCTTGTCTTTTGCAATAATACAAATGAAGAAGAAAAACTAAAAAAGATAAAAACTACAAAAAAAACTAAAAAGAAAAACTAAAAAAACTAAAAAGCTAAAAAACTAAAAAAAATAAAAAAGGGTAATAAACTATAAAAAAGTAAAAAAAAAACTAAAAAAAAAGGTAAAATCACAAAAAAAACTAAAAGAAAAAAAACTAAAAACTAATAAAAAAAACTAAAAAAAACTAAAAACTGAAAAAGACAAAAAAATTAAAAAAAAAGGAAAAAACTGACAAATAAAGGAGAAAAAGACAACTAAAAAAACAAAAATAAAATAAAAAAAAAATAAAAAAGGTAAATGGATTAAAGCCGAAGTAGCTGAGTTGGTAAAGCGTTATGTTCCAGGTTCTAGGTCACAGAGGTTCCAGGTTCGAACCTTGGCT